>NC_045030.1:113298269-113309249 GCF_008632895.1 Mastomys coucha
TAGTGTCTAGATTTGATGATTGAATATGGGAAGGATTCCCAGGTGGAGCAGTCTCTGAATTGTCCTTCGTTTAGTACACTCCATATTCCATTCCCTGCCTCCCATCTGCTCTCCAACTGCTCCACATCCCACACCTACTACTCATGCCCTTCCCATATCCATGTGGATGCTCCCACTCCTCACCCCACCTGACCTCTAAACTCCCTGGGGCCTCCAGTCTCTTAATGGTTAGGTGCATCATCTTTGAATGAAAACAGACCTGGAAGTCCTCCACTGTAAGTGTATTGGGCCCTCATATCAGCTATTGTATGCTGTCTGTTTGGTGGTCCAGTATTTGAGACACCTTGGGGGTCCAGATTAATTGACACTGCTGATCTTCCTACAGCATCATCATTCTCCTCAACTTCTTTCAGCCTTCCTTAATTCATCAACAAGGGTCAGCTGCTTCTGTCCATTGGTTGGGAGCAAATATCTGCAATCTGAATCTTTCTGCTACTTGTGGATCTTTCAGAGGGCAGTCATGATAGGTCCCTTTTTGTGAGCACTCCATAGCCTCAGCAATAGTGTCAGGCCTTGGGACCTCCCCTTGAGCTGGATCCCACAGTGGGCCTTCTTTAGCTGGACCTTCTTTTCCTCAGGCTCCTCTTCATTTTCATCCATGTAATTCTCCTAGGTCTCTCTCTGGTCCATTCTGGATTCCTCCCAACCTTCTATTTCCTGAGGTTGCCTGTTTCCATTCTTTCTGCTGGCCTTCAGGGCTTCAGTCTTTTCCCCTCACCCAATACCAGATCAGGTTCCCCTCTCCCTCCCAACTACCCCCTCATGCACTTTCCCTCTCAGGTCCCTCCCTCCCTCCCCACAGGTAATTGCTTTCTTCTCTCTCCAAAGTGGGACTGAGGCATCCTCACTTGGGCACTTCAGCTTGTTGGCCTTTTTCAGTTCTGTGGAATGTATCTTGGGTATTCTGTACTATTTTTTTTATAATATCCACTTATTAGTGAGTACTTACCATGTATGTCTTTTTGGGTCTGAGGTACCTTACTCAGGATGATATTTTCTAGTTCCATCCATTTGCCTGCAAAACTCAAGATGTCCTTGTTCTTAATATCTGAGTAGTATCCCATTGTGTAAATGAACCACATTTTCTGTATCCATTCTTCTGCCATGGGACACCTGGGTTTTTTCCAGCTTCTGGTTATCACAAATAAGGCCACTATGAACATAGTGGAACACGTGCCCCTGTGGCATGGTGGGACATCTTTTGGGTATTCCTAAAACTGGTATAGCTGGGTCTTCGGGTAGATCTATTTCCAGTTTTCTGAGGAACCTCCAGATTGATTTCCAGAGTAGTTGTACCAGTTTGCAAACCCACCAGCAATGGAGGAGTGTTCTTTCTCCACATACTCTCCAACATGTGTTGTCACCTGAGGTTTTGATTTTACTGATTTGATTGGTGTAAGGTGGAATCTCAGGGTCATTTTGATTTGCATTTCTCTGATCACTAAGAACTTTGAACGTTTCCTTAGGTGCTTCTCAGCCATTCGAGATTCTTCAGTTGTGAATTCTCACAATATAGTCCAATTTTTGATTGGGTTGTTTGGTGTTTGGGTACTTAGCTTCTAGAGTTCTTTATATATTTTGGCTATTAGTCCTCTATCAGATGAGGGATTAGTGAAGATTTTTATCCAATCTATAGGTTGCCGATTTCTCTTATTGACTATGGCTTTTGCATTACAGAATCTTTCCAGTTTTATGAGACCCCATTTATTAATTCTTGATCTTAGAGCATGAGCCATTGGAGTTCTGTTTGGGAAGTTTTCCCCTGTGCCAATGAGTTCACGGCTCTTACCCAATTTCTCTTCTATTAGATTCAATATATCAGTTTAATGTGGAGGTCCTTGATCCACTTGGACTTGAGCTTTGTTCAAGGAGACAAATATGAGCCTATTTTCATTTTTCTACATACAGACAGCCAATTAGGCCAGCATCATTTATTGAAGATAATTTTTTCCCATTGTATATTTGTGGCATCTTTGTCAAAGATCAAGTGACTGTAATTGTGTGATTTTATTTCTGGGTCTTCAATTCTATTGCATTGATCAACTTATCTGTCTCTGTACCAATACTATGCAGTTTTTATCACTATTGCTCTGTAGTGAAGCTTGAGATCAGGGATGGTGATTCCCTCGGTTGTTCTTTTATTGTTAAAAATTGTCTTTGCTATTCTGGGTTTTTTGCCTTTCCAGATGAATTTGAGAATTGCTCTTTCTATGTCTTTGAAGAATTGGGTTGTGATTTTGATGGGGATTTTATTGAATGTATAGATTGCCTTTGGTAGGATGGCCATTTTTACTGTTAATTCTGCCAATCCATCAGCATGGGGGATCTCTCCGTTTTCTGAGATCTTAGATTTCTTTCCTGAGAGACTTGAAGTTATTGTCATACAGGTATTTCACTTGTTTGGTTAGAGTTACTCCAAGATATTTTATATTACTTGTGGCTATTGTGAAGGTAATTTTTTCACTAACTTCTTTCTCAGCCTGTTTATCCTTTGAATTAAAGAAGACTACTGATTCATTTGAGTTAATTTTTTATGCAGCCACTTTGCTAAACTTGTTTATCAGCTGGAAATGTCCTCTGGTAGAATTTTTGAGGTCACTTATTTATACTATCATATCATCTGCAAATAGTGATACCTTTATTTCTTCTTTGCCAATTTGTATCACTGTGATCTCTTTTTGTTGTCTTATCTTTCAAAGCTAACACTTTGAGTACTATATTGAATAAATATGGGGAGAGTGGGCATCCTTGTCTTGTACCGATTTCAGTGGGATTGCTTCAAGTAGGTCTCCATTTAATTTGAAATTGGCTGTTGGTTTGGAGTAAATTGCTTTTATTATGTTTAGGTATGGGCCTTGAATTCCTGATCTCTCCAATACATTTAACAGAAGGGGTGTTATATTTTTTCAAATGCTTTTTCTGCATCTAAGGAGATGATTTTTTTCTTTGAGTTTGTTTATATAGTGGATTATGATTATGTTAATTGATTTTTATATATTAAACCAACCTTGCATTACTGGGATGAAGTCTATCCGATTATTGTGAATGATGGTTTTAATGTGTTCTTGGATTCGGTTTGCAAGAATTTTATTGAGTATTTTTGCATTGATATTCATAAGTGAGCTTGGTCTAAAGTTCTCTTTTTCGGTTGGGTCCTTGTGTGGTTTAGGTATGAGAGTAATTTTGGCTTCATAGAATGAGTTAAGCAGTGTTCCTTCTCTTTCTATTTTATGGAATAGTTTGAGAAAAACTGGTATCCTGTCTTCTTTGAAGGTTTGGTAGAATTCTGCACTAAATTCATCAGGCCCTGGGTTTTTTTTGGTTGGGAAGTATTTAATGACATCTTCTATTTCCTTGTGTAATATGGGTCTGTTTAGATATTTTACCTGCTCTTGATTTAACTTTGGTATGTGGTATCTGTCATCCATTTCATCTAGATTTTCCAGTTTTGTTGAGTATAGGCTTTAATATTAAGATCTGATGATTTTTTGAATTTCTTCCATTTCTGTTGTTATGTCTCCCTTTTCATTTTGGATTTTGTTAATTTGGAGACTACCTCTCAGCCCTTATTTAGTTTGGCTAGGGGTTTATCAATCTTCTTTATTCTCTCTAAGAACCAGCTTTTGGTTTTGCTGATCCTTTATAGTGTTTTCTTTGTTTCTATTTGGTTGATTTCATCCCTGAGTTTGACTATTTCCTGCCTTCTACTCTTCTTGGATGAATTTGTTTCCTTTTGTTCTGGAGCTCTTAGGTATGCTGTTAAGTTGTTAGTGTAAGATCTCTCCAGTTTCTTTTCCAGGGTACTTAGTGCTATGAACTTTTCTCTTAGCACTGCTTTCATTTTGCCCCATAAGTTTGGGTATGATGTGTCAATATTTTCATGAAATTCTAGAAAGTCTTTAATTTTTTTCTTTCTTTCTTTCTTCCCTGACCAAGTTGTCATTGAGTAAAGAATTGTTCAGTTTCCACATGTATGTTGGCTTTCTGTAGTTTTTGCTTTTATTGAAGACCAGCCTTAGGCCATGGTGATCTGATAGGATGCATGGTATTATATCAATCTTCTTGTATCTGTTGAGGGTTGTTTGGTGACAAATTATGTGATCAATTTTGGAGAAGGTACTATGAGGTGCTGAGAAGAAGGTGTTTTCCTTTGTTTTAGGGTAAAATGTTCTGTAGATAATTGTTTAACTGTTAAATCCATTTGGTTCAGAATCTCTCTTATTTTAAATGTGTTTCTGCTTAGTTTCTGTTTCAATTACTGTCCATTTGTGAAAGTGGGGTGTTGAAATCTCTTACTATTATTGTGTAGGGTTCAATGTGTGTTTTGAGTGTTAATAAAGTTTCTTTTATGAATGTAGGTGCTCTTGCATTTGGGGCATAGATGTTCATAATTGAGACTTTCTCTTGGCAGATTTTCCCCTTGATGAATATGAAATGTTCTTCATCATGCTTGATAACTTTTGGTTGAAAGTCTATTTTATTGGATATTAGGATGGCAACTCCTGCTTGTTTCCTGGGACCATTTGCTTGGAAAACATTTTTCCATCCTTTTACTCCAAAATAGTGCCTGTCTTTGATATTGAGGTGTGTTTCTTGTGTGCAGCAAAATACTGGATCTTGTTTGCATATGCAGTCTTGTAGCTTATGCCTTTTTATAGGTGAGTTTAGTCCATTAATATTGAGAGATGTTAAAGAGAGATGACTGTTGGTTCCTGATTTGTTTTTGTAGGTAGCTTTATGTGCTTGTGGCTTCCTGCTTTTGACTTCATTGTGAGATGCTTAATATCTTGTCCTTTCTTTGGTGTAGGTATCTTCCTTGTTTTGGAGGTTTTCTTTACAGGATCCTCTGTAGGGTTGGGTTGGTAGGTAGGCAGTTGGAATTTGATTTTTTTTCCTGGAATATTTTGGTTTCTCCATCTATCTTGATTGAGAATTTTGCTAGGTATAGTAGCCAGGGCTGGCCTTTGTATTATGGTAAGAGTCTGCATGACCTTTGACCAGGCTTTTCTGTTTTTCATAGTCTATGTTGAGAATCCTGGTGTAATTCTGATAAGTCTACCTTTATATGTTACTTGGCCTTTTTCCCTTGCAGCTTTTAATATTCTTCCTTTGCTCTGGGCATTTTGTGTTTGATAATTATGTGATAAGAAGATTTTCTTTTCTGATCCCATTTATTTGGTATTCTATAGGCTTCTTGTACATTTATGGCCATCTCTTTCTTTAGGTTGGGGAAGTTTTCTTCTACAATTTTGTTGAAGATATTTTCAGGCCCTTTGAGCTGGGAATCTTCATTCTCCTTTATTCTGATTATTCTTAGATTTGGTCTTTTCATTGTGTCCTGAATTTCCTGAATGCTTTGGGTTAGGAGTTTTTTATGTTTTGAATTTTATTTGACAGTTGTGTCAATCTCTTTTACCGTATCTTCTACACCTGAGCTTCTCTCGTCTATCTCTTGTATTCTGTTGGTAATACTTACATATATAATTCCTGACCTCTTCCTTAGGTTTTCCATTTCCAGGTTTACTTCCATTTGTGTTTTCTTTATTGTTTCTACTTCCACTTCTAGGTCTTGGATCACTTTATTCAATCCCTTCACCTATTTACCTGTGTTTTCCTGTATTTCTTTCAGTGAGTTATTGATATCCTCCTTAAAGGACTATTATCTTCATGAGATAGGATTTTAGGACAGATTCCTGATTTTCAAGTGTGTTGGTGTATTCAGGGCCTGTTATGGTGGGGGGAACTGGGTTATAATGATGCACACATATTTTGGCTTCTGTTGCTTATGGTCTTTTCCTTTCCTTTCACCATCTGGATATCTCTGGTGTTTGTTGGTCTGGGTGACTGTATGGAGTCTGTCCCTTTTGTCTCTGGGTTGCTTCAGGTTTCCTGGTAGGCCTGTGTCCCTGTCTGTATCTGACCACGTGTGTGACCTTCCAACTGGGAGCTCTTCACAGGGGCAGAAAAGCTGCTGATCTGTTGCCCTGGCTGCAGTAGATCCCCTGTAAGGTTTTCAGACAACTGCTCTGAGTGTAGCAGGTCCTCAACTGCTCTGAGTTCAGCGGGTCCTCTTGGATGGATCAGGATATGGAGTCTTGACAGGAGCAGAACAACTAAGGGTCTGCTCCAGCAGCAGGAACCAGGCAGAAGTGGTAGAAAGTGTGGGAGGGGAGTGGTATTCGGGAGGGAGTCTACTAGGCTCCCAGCAGCAGCTCTGGGTCTCCGGAGAGGGGTGGTGTTGGGGTTCTTACCAACTGCTCTGAGTGCAGTGGATCCTTTAGGATGGATCAGGATATGGAGTTTTCACAAGAACTGACTAACTAGGGGTTTGTGCCAGCAACAAAGACAGGGCAGAAGGGGGAACATGGATTATTCTAACCAGAACCACAAATCAGTCCACACTACTACAAAAAGAAAAAATGAGTTTTAGAAGTTTTCACCTGTTTAGAAATTCTAGAAGATTGGAAAGAACTACAATTGACTGGGATTGACAATAAGTGCAAAGTTAATTTGTTAATGGTACAAATTCACTAGTGAAATATTTCTTATGGGAAATTATGGATTTAGCAATAATCTAGGGCCAGCTTGCCACCAACAATTTAACAAAGAAATTTGGCATGATTAATAACATTGATCCATCAAGAATTAATCATGAATCTAAGATTTGAGGGGTTTTCACTTGTGCTAATCAATAGACTCAAACTTCATAGCACAAATGAAGCTTTTCTACATGGAAGACATGAAGTTAACGCTCCTTCAGTCAGATGTCTTGAAAACTTTCCTTTAAATAAGTACTTAAGGGGCCTTCATGCAGGAAGCATTGCCATATGTAACACAGGTCATTCTGACTATTCTGAATATAGTACTAGTAGTCCATTGGAAATGGGGAAATTAGAAGAACACAGCACAGGAGAATTTAATGGACTAGGCTTTAAAGCAGAATAAATGCTATATGCCATAATTTTGCTAAAGATCAGTTATACAACTGTATTCAAATTTAAGGAAAGTATAGAAGTATGATGACAAAGAAGAAGAAGAAAATAGAGTTTGATCTATAGAGTCTTCCATACCAGCCAAAATTATAGAAAGAAATTTCCATGTCTAGAGACAAATGGATAAGCCTGTTTTCATAACACTAAACTGGCAACACTAACTCTGGGAACTTAGGGAATCAAATTCAGTGCCAGGCTAAAAACATTTGCCACTCAATAATGATTTGTTAAATGCATTAATAAAATGAGTTAGAATGAGTAAATGAAATAAACTAATTAATGAGTGGATGAGTGTGCAAATCTAACATTTAATTACTTAAGGAAAACATAGTTCTTTAATTACAGTGTACTGGTAACATATTGTGCTACCGGGGGGAATGAAATTGAACACTGATTCTAAAACTTAATACTTTTCTGAATGTAACTAGGTACTGACATTTTTCTTTTCCTTTTCTACTTTTCATTGTGTGTGTGTGCATGTGAGCGTGTGTGTATACAAGCATGCGTGCATGTGTGCATGTTTCTGTGTCTGTATCTGCCAACAGGTTATGTCAGTATCTTCTTACCCCCCTCCAAATCATCACTCTCCAATTTGGCTAGAATGTCTAATCAGCAAGCTTTCAGTATATTCCTTGTCTTCATCTTGTAGCACTTCGATTATAGGAGCATGTGGCCATTCCTGACTTTTATTTGAGAGCTGGGGAATTCAAATTAGGTCCTTATGTTTGCCTAGTTAACAATTTACACTGAGCCATCACCCCATCCCTTATTCCATGTATCCCAGGATAGCCTCAGGCTTACTATGTAGCAGAGAGTGACCTTAAACTTCTAATAATGCTCAAGTTTCTACCTCCAGGGTGCCCAGATTATAGGTATATACCCTCACTATTTTTTTTTCTTTTTTTTTTAATGCAATGGGAATCTTTCCCAAGGTTCCCTGCACTCTAAGCATTTTAGCAATGGCCATATTTCTAGCCTGACTCAGTTTTAGTAAGATTTAGTATCTTTTTTAAAATTTTAGTGCTATATTATTGTATCTGTAGCCTTTCTGTTACTGTGATAAAATATCATAACCAAAAGTCTCTTATGGAAGAGTTTATTTTGGTGTACAGTTCCAGCTGAATAAGAGTCTCTCCTGGCAGGAAGGCATGGTGGCAAGCAGCAGACACAGCAGCAGGAGCAGGGAGATGTACTACAAGTACAAAGCAGAGTGAATCAAAGTAGCACAAAGCTTTTAATTTCAAACCCTGCCCTCCATCACATACTTCCTCCAGCCAGGCTGTACTGCCTAAACCTGCAAATCCAGTGCCACCAAAGGGACCAAAGTGTTCAAGATTATAGGGGACCTCATAGGAACTACCATACCTATTCATTATAAAAAGTATTGTGTCTTGTAATGAGAGTTTCTTGAAGATAAAGCATGTAAATTTACAATATTTATTCCCCTTACCTTTCCTTTATATTCCTCTTCTCCCATTCCTATTATGTTTCTTGCCTCTAGTTTCTCTTTTGCTTTCACATTATGAAAATGATATAAACAGCAGTATGCATCTACATAAAATCTGTGGTTCATAATTTAAAGAAAACATAGCTTACAGAGTCTTGATGGTTTTGTTAATATAATGATGTCCAGCTGAATTCTTTTTTATGTAAATGTCATTATTTCAATATTATTTGCCACTGAATAAAATTCATTTTCTTTTAATTTATCCATTGATAAATATCTAGACTGGTTTGCTTTCTTGGTTATTGTGACTAGTGTAATTATAAATATGGATGTGAAAATACCTCTATAGTATATTCATTTAAAATCAAAGAACAGAATACAATGTTTATTCATATGCATTCAAAATTGGTAATATCTCCCTCTGTTATGATTGTTGTTACTACTAGAAATGAAAATTTTGAGAGTAATACTAACTTCTAATAGGATATCAATGTTAGTATTGAATGGTTTCTTATTAAAATAAAGACAGAGTTTATCATGGAGTCACATCTTCTCTGAATCCTTATTAGTCTTATTTTTCCTGTTTTACATATGTTGTAGCTCAGTTTTAATATACTTTGAGTATTAGTGTTTACACTGAAGTTCATTAGCAAAGAAAGGTCCTCTAGCATAACACAGGCTGCTTCACTAGCAGCAAACTGATAAAAATCAAATCTACATTGTAAAATTCAACAAAATTGGCTATCTAATATCTATTTTGTTAGGAATAATATTGGTTAATTACAAGATTATCCTTGGTAAGAAAAGCACAATGAGTCCATATGAATTTTTAAACTTTCTGTTTCACATTATTTTGAAATATTTATAACCTCAAGTTTGACTAGTCATATACATTACTGCACAATTTATCATATTTTATTTTCAAAATTTCAACAACTCTTTACAGTGTTCTTCTAAATTGAAGTATATTTCTTGTTCCATTTCAATTTTACTTTGAATTCTACATCCAAGTAGCAGTAAAATATTCAAATTATCCTGTGTCTGTTAGATTTCAATTTTAGCCAATTCTTTGTATATAAGTATTTATGTTTTTCAAATGATTTATAATACTAAAGTGTTTAAAATCCTTGAAACACTTATGGTTTGTTAAACTCTCAGGAAGTCTATATAATATACTTATGCCTCCCTTGACATCTTTTCACAAGTTTGTATTGTCTAGGGACCAATAAGGCAATTCTTATAGTTATTAGGATTTAAGAACTTATTTAGTAATTGAAAATGCCTTAAAATATTTAAAGTCCCAAAGGTAAAGCTTAAAGCTTATCATATTTCTACCACATGTATCACACATATGTAATTATTTTGGATTGTAACATTTGATATATTCAGTCATCTCTTAGGAGTTGTAAGCCACTACTCTTGAATGATAGAAAGGTCATCTTGTAAATACAGATATTAAACAGACTGGCTTTGTCAAGAAGTCAAAACAAACAAACAAAACCATCATCCAGTGTTTATCTGGAAAATGCAGTAGAAAGTAATAATTCCTTGAGGGCTGACTGATTATCCTCTCAGAGTAAGATTGATACCAAATGGAAAAACACAAATATGCTTTTAAATTCTTAATCTGAAGAATAATGTAACATCTATTACTGACTTGAAATTATAGTTATTATAAGTATTCCCATTGCAGTTTTAAATATAAATTAGCTTAACACATACTTTATAAAATATTACTTAGAAACATTTAATTTAACTGCAAAATCTTAAAAGATTCACAATAAAAATTATTAGTATAATCTTTATTATCTGGAAGCCAAAGAATTGTCATGAAATCCCATAGCTCATGCCAGTAGAGAAAAACAAGCCTTTTGCCTCTTCACTGGATTCAGAAACACAAACATTCACATAATCAGGAGTAAAAATATGTTTTATCAGCAAAAAAACCCATTTCCATTTATTATTTTAATAATAGAGAAGATGATTACTTTATAAAAATGCACCAATGAAATATACCAAAATATTATACTATTCTAACATTATTTGATATTCAATGCTACCACCTAATGAGCCATTTAATGAAAGTTATTTAAACATTAACTATTTAGAGTTAAGGTCTGTAAGAGTCTCTTCAAGTTCACTAGAATACTTCTATGAAAAGCTTCCAAGAAGTGAAGAATGAAAAATAGTTTGAGAAAGAAATAAATATAAATCAATATTAACAGAAAATCCTCATGAATTTCCCAAGTGACAGACTTGGTGACAGTTTTAGTTGTGTCAAGTATTACGATCAAATATGCTTGATGAAATACAATGTGATGTGTCTGGTATAATGTATCTAAAGGGAAATACTAATCATGAGGCAAGTCAGTTCAGAACAAAAACCAAAAAATACAAACTTGAAAGTGTGTCTGCTGGATGCTATGAATACATTTTTCTCCCAAAAGAAGCCAACAGTTTTTAAAGTGCAATCCTAATGTG
>NC_045030.1:113309259-113321792 GCF_008632895.1 Mastomys coucha
AATTGGCATTATCCTGTTCTTCCCATGCAATACTCTATTTGGTGTCTACCCAACAAATATCCTCTTTCTAGTTTCTCAAACATATTAAATGAAAACACCTAGATTTCAAAGAAAGAGGGCCTGTCTCTACATTACTGTTAGCCATGTAATCTACTTTTGTACATGGAAGGGTAACTTTGCCAAGTATGAAACATTCAGACAAATGATTCCTTTCCATCTACAAAATAAGCACAAAAGAAAGGAAATCAAATCTATACTATTGTGTTATCTGCCTTTCAGCACATGTGTATAGAATGAATATACATATTTGGTGCTATTTTCTTTCTGAGAAAAAAAGGTAAAAGTATTATAAGGAAAGATATTTAACATGACCAAGATGAGACTCTAGTGTCAATATATTTTTCTTTAATGTTTTATGTTTTGGCAAAGAAATCTTAGTCAAACCATAATACCTCTCTTTCTTATAGCCAACATTCTTAAATTTTTTATTTTCTCATCTTAGTTTTGACTTTTTAATTGTATTATTACTTTTCTATTGTGCTTATTAAACACGGTGACTGAGGCAACTTGTAATGGAAAGGGTTTGTTTGGGATTCAGCTGTAGAGCTTTCATGATTGCAGAGCTGAGGTAGTAAATAGGTGGCTGGAGCCACAGCTGGCAGCTCTCATCTTAAATCACAACGGAGAAGCAGAAAGCTTGCACTTTATATGTTGAAGTCTTTTCTAAACCTCAAATCCTACCCTCAATCACTTGTTTTCTCCAGCAAAGTCACACCTCTTAAACCTCCCCAAACAGTGCCATAGACTGGGAACCAAACATTCAGTAATCCAAGAGTATGGGAAACATCTCATTTCAAAAACAAAAGTCCTTATATGATATTGTGGGTTTTCAAAATAATGAGATAAAATTCTAACATGGTTCCATTATAGTTAAATGACACCAAAAATCATGAGAATAATATCATGATAAATAGCAGAGAATGAATTAGAAAGTCATTAGGAACTGGAGTGGAGAAATAATATGTGAAGCATAGAGAATAAAGTAGGGAAGATTTCAGGTTCTGCTACCCTACTGAATCTACCATGTAATTATAGTAGATGTATTATTTTACTTAAACACTTTGGATGGTGTCACATGTGGCTTATCACATTGATTACAAAGAGATGATTTTCAGACTGTTCTGACTGATAATTAAATATTTGAATATTAACCATGAAGAGTGGACAAATAATAATAGCTGATTCAAGGACTGTCTCCCAAATAGATTTTAGTACCGTTCAACCTTGAAGGAAAATTCTAAATAAAAGGAACACGGAAGACATTTTTACCTACTTTGTTGGAAATTCTTCATGACTTGTGGAAGTTAACATTATCTGTGTAAAGCAAAACTAATATACAAGTACGCTGCAACAGAAAATTATATTTGAATAGACAAAATAAGATGAGAAAGCTCAAACTAAGATTATAGCATGCCTTCTCTTCCCCTTTCAAGTCTGCATTAGCAAACAGAACAATTGTGCCCAGCTACAAATTGCTTTGGTCTATCTCAAAAATTTCTGCCTTCAACAATCCATTAAGTAAATTACATTTTCCTTAGGACCCTTTCACATGTATTTCTTTTGATAGAATTCAGTGAACAATAATTTGATGTATATATGTTATGTTAAAACATTTTAGGTAAAATTTAACATGAAAAAGTAAATTAAAACAGATACTGAGACATATTATTGAAGTTGGAAGAATGATAATAAACTAAATATCTCATTTTGCTATCATACATTAATAGTTTTAACACATGATTTTATGAAATTCTAAACCAAAATCGAAACGTTTTTTTCTTTAAGAAAAGAATGAATCCATATTTACTTGTTTTATTGTACCATGCGTTGAGAAAACAAGAAAAAGTCCACCAATTTTTCAAAGACATTCTTTGTATATTTTTACTGTAGACAGTTTCATTGACAAATTGCTTACCCTCACATAGTTTTTTGTACTAATATGCTTTTCAGTAATGCAAATCTCTAAAATCAACTTTAATTATAAATACACTTTAAAGGTAGTGATTTACAAATTATTATACAGTATAATAATATTGTTCTCTAAATTCTATCACTGTAAATATTTTTGAACCTCACATTTATAAAATAATACAAGAGAAATGATTAAATCAAGCAATATGTATCAACATTTTCTTAATATTGACATAAAAAAAGAGAAATGTATTTGATTACAGATAGGCAAAGCACAGCCTTCTTCCTCTACCCCCTTACTGACATAATACACTGTTCTCATGATGGCACTATTTCTTTGATATACTATGTGAGATATAATCTTATGCTAGGTCTGGCTTATGTAAGTTCTATCCTTTGTAGCAAACATAACACCATTACACTGTTTATACTCTACCAGGTATCTCTAAGAGTTTTTCTTAAGGTAGATTTTAGTTATAATTTACATTGTCACTCCACTTGAAAACATAAATGCCAGCAAAGGAGTTTCAGTTAAACGTAATTTTATTTTTAATATTTGATAAGTGCATAGAGCAACAGGAGTGCAAGGTACTCTGACTTGATCAGTACAGTTTGCCTCTATGCTGAGAAATGTCACACTGTAACCTTTAGCTGTGGATAATTTCTGTGTCAATTAATGATAAAAATGCATGATGGTATAGATCATTGATATAATGAGTTTAACATCCATGAGACCTTGGGACCCATCCCAAACATCCAGCAATAATAATAGTACTGATGATAGTAATAATAGTAATACATTGTGGTTCATATATTTGAATCATATTTTCTACATGTTTAGAATTAGAAATTTTTCAGTTTTAACATTTCAAGTTGCTGCAATTAGACTGAAATCTCATTGGTAGTGAAGTTGTTAGAATCTTCTAGGGAGTTGTGCTGTATCAAAATAATAAGTTAGGCAATAGGGAAGTAAAAAATTTCTTAAATATGGGTTTCGGCAGGTGATACATTCCTTTAATCTCAGTAGTTGAAAGGCAGAATCAGGAGAATCTCTATGAGTTTGAGTGCCAGACTTGTCTACAAGGTGACTTACAGACTAATAAAGGATACAAATATGAACCATGTGTCAGTAAAGTAAAATTAATTAGAAAGTAAATTAAATTAAATGTATGCAATTTCTGTGTGACCTAGAAGAGTCGGAAACCAATGAATACAATTAAAATAGTCTGTATGCAATACAATTAGATGAAAATACTAATTTTATAGAAACATGTAGAGGAATATTAATCCAGCAACATGATATTCTGGTAAAAGATCACATTTTCTGGGTCTGTGTGATCAGGCTGCAATGCAGGCATTCCCTGGATTGTAGTGTGATATGGCTAGAACCTAGAGAAGCCTTTGATCCCTGGAGGCAGAGGCAAGCAGATCTCTGAGTTCAAAGACAGCCTGGTACAGAGCAAGTTCCAGGTACAGAAAAGCTAAGGTCCAGGGTAGGTAGTATGTGTGCTGAATCCCCAAACTCTAGAGTCAGTTGAGGGACAGTGTAGTGGAGTGATGGGGTAGGTCATGTGGTAGCAGTTCAGTTTACAGAGTTCAAATGCAGGGTCTCTCTCTCTCTCTCTCTCTCTCTCTCTCTCTCTCTCTCTCTCTCTCTCTCTCTCTCTCTCTCTCTCTCTCTCTCTCTCTCTCTCTCTCTCTCTCTCTCTTGGTTTGTTTGTTTGCTTGTTTTTACTTATGTTGCTTTACAGACAGGTCACAGGAAGAACAACCAAGACACAGGTGAAGGCAGAATGAGCCAGAGAATAAGAAGGAACCCAAATATTGGAGCAGATTGCTAGAGTTAGTTTGAGGTCAAGCAGAGCAATTCAATGAGAAGCCAAGAGCAGCAAGTTTGAATCAGTTGGCTTGGAGAGGAATTTGAGCCAGAACAGCTAAGTTGAACAGTCAAGCCAGAGTTAAAAAAGAGAGAGAAAGAGTGATCTTATTCATCAGTAACCCTTCAAGATGACAATAATATTAGATGAATAAAAGTTACATGTACAGAAATGCATTGTTTTCCTTTTAAAATTATTATTTTGTGGGTATGAGTGTTTGGCTTTATGTATGTCTGTGCACTGCATATGTGCCTGGGTATAACTTATTCCATAGAATTGGAGTTAGGGATGGTTGTGAGCTACTGTATAGGTGCTGAAAAACAAACCTGGATCCTCTTAATCACTGAGAAATCTCTTCAGTCCTGCAACATTTTCTCCCAAGTCCTTCATGGCAATGTAGAAGGGACAGTCTAACATGGTTCCCTGTCTCTGCAACAGAGCCAGAAGTGTGTGGGTCTCCAAGAGTGTTGATGGATGCTGGGTGTGAGGCTTGTTTAAAAACACATATATTTTACTTTGTGTTCCTCCTTTGGGAAATAGTCTCCCTGATTAGATTATTGTCCTCTCTGCCAAGGATAATGACTCTGTGATAATCAGAGACATCATGAGTCTAGGAGGCAAGGGTTTATCTATTGTCTCAGCAAAATGGTAGAATACTGTGACCTTCAGGACAGCCCTTAAGCCTGTGGAAAAGGACTTTGAAAGCATGAGTTCAAAAATATGTAATTTCTCAACTATGCAAAATATAAGGATGCAGTATGAATTATATGATGAGCTTCATAGACCTAAAAGAACAGAGGCAGCTACATTATGAGCCAGCTTGTCAGATATATACATATGCAGATTGATATAAAGGCAAGCAGATTCTTGAGTTCTAGTCAGCATGTAACAGAGCTAGTTTGGGCCCAGGCATGGTGGGAATGGTAATTTTAGGATGGGATCCCACCCAGATAAGTTTATTGTCTTTACTTACAAAGGCAAGCAGATATTCATTTGCAAGTTTTTGAAAAGAAATATGCTTCTGTTTTTTTCTAAGAATCAGGGAACTGGGGTCATAGAATGCTGATTCATGGGATAATCAAAAGGTAACCTGGAGTAAATGACTGAATTGATATGAATAAAAGACTTGCCCTTGGTCTTGGAGAGCTGAGCTATCTGAATGAGCTGTCTAGAGATCTCCAGCAAAAAAGCTGCAGTAGAATAACTTGTACTCCGTCCGTGGTTAACTTTGAGTTGTTTTTTACCACTGTCAAACACCCCTTCCTTCAAGAACCTCTCTCCAAGTCCAGGCTGGTTCTTGGCACTTTTCTTTGGAATAGAAATTTAAAACAGACATTTCCCATTTAAATTTGGTCCTGTTCTTCCTTCTTCCTCTCCCCCTCCTCCTTCTCTTCTTTTTCTACCTCTTCTAAGCTCTTACCTTGTTTTCTTCTTTTTCTTCTACTATTCTTTTTCTTAATCTTCATCCTCTTCTTCTTATAACACGTTCTTACTTATTTATTTCTTACTGTCTTACAACTAGCAGTATCTGCAGTAAAGATGAGGCTCATCTTAAATTCACAGTGACTTCTGTCCGTGCTTTGAGTGCTGGGCTTAGACTTTCCTTGAAATTTTCATATATTTATATAATGTATAATGATTATGCCCATCTACTATTACCTCAAACTCTAATAATATACACTACCTGGCCCTCCAGCTTCATTTTCTCTTTTTACTTATTTTGGTATTAATAACTCCTGAGCCCAAGTGTGTACATGGGTGTGTGTCTATCCAGTAGAACACAAGCAACCTACAATCAACATCTACAAGGGAGAATGATACTTCCTCTCTCAACAAACATTATCTGCCAATAACTCCTTTTACAAGAATGAGGCATATGTGTGTTGGCAGAAATATTAAAAGGAACAGCAAGTTCCCATGCTATACTCTCTGCCCTGGTGGTCTTGCCAGCCAGTTACTATCCTGTGGAGATGCTCTGACACAGAGCTCCAAAATCTCTCCACCCAGCTCCCTAAGTTCCCACTGGTGGATCTCTACCATGCTTTAAAACTACCATCGTCTTTGTGGAGCACATCTGGAAAACTCACACTTTGCTGCTGTACTTTTCTCTCTTGAACCCAGTAGAACCACCATGTGAAGGAAAACACAAACTTAGTTCAGAAAGAATGGTAACTCAATCACTGGGCACAACAACTAAAATCCTAATCTTGTAAACCATATTAAATCTAAATCCTCTGGTGGCTAATCTGCCATGATTCACCATATAAGCTGAGGGACACTAGTAGCTACATTTGCCCTCACGTTATCCCTGTCCAAAACACCCCTAACTCCTGCTTTCTTTCTTCCTCTGACTAACCCAGAAGTCCAGTCTACTAGCCCAATGATTGGTGCTTTTATTCATTGGAGGAAGGTTCACAAGAAATCATCTGAGTATGTGACTCATTCCTTGTCCAGACAATCCCTACTGGGAAAGTAGATTTAGCATAATAATAGAGGCATCACCAGGCCATGTACAGTACTTCCCTCCCTTTTCCCCCTTTTCCATTCTAATAAAAAAATTAAAACATTTCTCTCAAATATAAATAGACCACAACTATTACCATTTTGTAATTTATAAGTACAAAGTAGACCTAATACCCAGTCTATCATTTTTGTCAATAAAATAGAACACTGTCATGTATTCTAATTTAAAAGACTTATAATTCTACACTTGACTTATATCCTGGCTTTAGATTGTATGCCATCTTAAAACCATCCTCTCAAATCTGTTCTCTCAATGTTTACTTCCCTGCATACAATATATGTAGTTTTGGGGATCATTCAGATTTGGGCAACAGTTATCTCTCATTGGTTTGGGCTGAGAATCTTTATTTGCATGTAAGAGGGCTTGGCCAATATTACACACCTCTCCTGCTGGGGCCATTGTGGGCGTTGGGGCTGAAATCTGAGCCATTGTCTCAGGATCTAACAAGGAATAAATGCCTTCCATCCTTTGTAAACAAATTTACTCTGCTCATTGGGTGCTCCAGGGTTTGAAGGTGGCAGCTCTACTAGACCCAGGCTGTCAGAACAGCCCACTGCCCCACAATTTTGTATCAAAATAAATTCTGTACCAAAATAAGAAATTATGACTTCAACTTAGTGACAATTATAAAGATTTATACAAAATAAGATTATGGCTATACAATCAATTCTAAGTATTTCCTCCCTATTCCAATTATAACCATTTCTAAATTCCCCAGAAAGACAACCTTAGTGAAACCACCTCCAGCACCAAAGCTCAGGAAACTGGGGCGACAACTCTTCATAACTTCTTCAAGCTGAATATGGGCATTGAGATATTTGTGAAGGGTGGGGAGAGAGTAGTGGAAATCAGGGAGTTAGTTGGCCTTAAGAAAGCCACATCAACAATTGTATTAGTCTCTGATGTATGTGTCCTAACTGAATCCTACTTAAATTCCAAGCTATTAGGAGTTCAAGTAGGTCAGTTCAGCATGTCTGACAATGAGACTCAGCAAGGTTGTGTATTCTGTAATATACAAATCTCAAAACAAAATTTTAGTACCATCAAGATAACTTTTTTGTTTGATTCTCTGGAATCTAGTTCTCTGGAGGTCTGTCTCTATCAAATCTGATCCATATTACACTGGAAGGTGTATAGATACTAATCACCTTTTCTAAAAACTCAAATACAAACCCTTTTTCCCAAATTAGCATATTGTTGAGCCAATAACCAGAAAAACCTTTATATTGACCTCTCCCAGAGGAATAATATAACCACAAAACTCAAAATCATAGCCATTTTGTAAATTAGAAGTCTTAAACAAATGAAGTAAACTAAAATACTGTATGTGCCTATTCTTAGTCCTTTTCTCTTTTGCCATACAGGATAAAAATCCAAGATTCCTGTGGAGACAACATTAGAAAGAATTTGAGTATCTGTGGCGTATTGCAGCAATATATCTTTATACTATTTTTAAAGCAATTAATTCGAACTTCCACTAATATGTGGATATAGGAAGCAGGTAGTTTTTACTTGTTGAGTTCGCTGCCTAGCACAGCCATCTTGTTATACCATCTATCTGTTCAGCTCTCTGCCTGGAGCCACAGACATTTATAATTAATATCTGATCATAGCAGATAATTATCACTGCTCTCTCAACTTGGAGTCAGTGACTAATTTTCCCTATCCTAGTTCCTAACCATAGGCAAAATTCCCCTTGTAATTTGGACAGAAGCTGTATATAAATCCATCCTAAAAGCAAATAATTTTATAAATTCATAGTTCAATGAATCTCTGCCCCAAGAAGTAGGCAACTTCATTCTCCTTCTCTTGACTCAGAGAAGCCTGCAACTCCCCACAGCAGGCTATCTCAGAGCCTGCTTTCTTTGTTTCAGTTCCTGTGATTGAGTCCATATGACTCATCTCAGTGCTACCCAGCTACTCACTTAAAAAAATGAAACTCTAAGTCTCAGGCTTATAATCTTAAATTTCTAGTGTATTCTTCCCCCATGTTGGGCACCACCTATGACAGGAAATATTTAATTAAAAAAAAGACAAGTTCTTGTGCTGTACCTGGCTACTCTATGCCCCACCAGCCCCCCTGCCCCAAGCAGCAATGCACTCTTTCCCAGCTCTGGTTCAATTGCCTCAGAGCTTCTAGTTCCTTCTCAGCCATAAACTGCCTATGGTCACCAGTCCCAAATTCCAGTAACCCAGTAAATCAACACTCTAGAAACTTATGATTAATCAGTCAGACTTATATAACAATAAATTCTCAATTCACAAGATGCCCAAACAATAATTTCAGAGCCAATTAATAATGATGCAAGCTGCCCACTTAGATTAGACAAGTTATCCCAATTATTCTATCCTTTATGATATTTATAGCTACCTGTGGCTATTTAAAACCACGTGGAGTCTGGATAATCTTCCTCTTGCTCCATTTTTTCCATCTTTCTTCCTTCTCACTACCTGTCTTCTCCATCCCTGTCTATAACCCTTCACTCCACCTCCCTTTCCCCTGTACAATCACAGACTTCTTGTTGTATTATCATTTAAAGTGATTGGACAGGGAAAATTCTGCTATATATGGGGCCTTTTCTTAGTCCTTACTGGAAAAAAGTGGGGAAGTGGGAAGGCAGGGTTTTTTGGTTTTGTTTTATTTTATTGGAGATCGTGTTTCTATATGTAGCCTTAGTTTGACTGAAACTTTCTATGAAGACCAGATAAGCCTCAAACTCATTAATAAATGAGCCATTACAATCAGTTCCATGCTGCAATCTTTACTTGATTGATCTTATCTATGCCCCCTGTTTTGTGAGGCTCCCTAAGCCTTAAATGTTAGAAGGTTGATGCATATAACACATCCATAGGTGCCCACTTGGAGTTACTTACAATTGGAACATTAATACCTGCATTAGCCACCACCAACTGCAAAAGTTTTCTCTGACCAAAGTTTAAATAATAATGAACCTATGAGTATAAACATGAATATTAAGAACATAGTATGGGGAGCAGCCAGCCGGGGATAGGATCCTTTTGGACTTACGTTTTTGCAGGGTGATAGATTTGCATCTATTTACATTCACAAAATTGTCTTCTATGTCAATGCATTCAAGACTATTCATTACATTCTCTTCTATGAGGTTCAGTGGTTTTGGTTTTATATTAAAGTCTTTGATCCATTTGGAATAGAGTTTTTGGGTGGTGATAGGTATGGATCTATTTGGATTCTTCTACATATTCACACCCTGTTAGATTAGCACCATTGGTTGAAAATACTTTTCTTTTTTTCAATTATCTATTTTCTGCTTCTTTATCAAAAATTAGGTGTCCATAGATATATGGATATATGTCTGGGTCTTGGATTAGATTCTGTTGATCAACCTATCTGTTTTTATGCTAATATCATGCAGTTTTTTTTAAAATCAGTGTTGCCTTATAGTAAAGATTAAAATTGGGGCTGGTGATACTTCAGGATGTTCCTTTATGGTATAGCATTATACATAATAGCATTATTTTATCTATCCTGGAGATATATGAAGAATAAGAAGTTGAATATTGTTTTTTTCAATGTCTATAAAGCATTGTGTTAAAATTTTGTTGGGGGTTGTATTGAATCTGCAGATTGCTCTTTTAGATGGCTATTATTATTAAGTTGATTCTACTAATCCAAGAACATGGAAGATCTTTCCACCTCTGGTAACTTCAGTTTCCTTCTTAATGGACTTGACGTTTTTATCATACAGGTCTTCCAATTGCTTAGTTAGAGTTACCTCCAAGTTATTTTACATTTTCGTAGTTATCGTGAAGGGGTGCTTTCCATGATTTTTTTCTCAGCCTTTTTATCACTTATATATAAGAGGGGTGTTGACTTTTTTAGTTAACCTTACATGCAAACAGTCTGCTGGAAGTGTTTATCAGCTGTAAGATGTCCTAGTATATATTATAATACCAGTGAATAGCAATACTTTGACTTCTTCCTTTTCAACAATATCTCCATTATTTCTATTAGTTGTTTTATTATTCTAGCTAAAACTTCACTTCAAGTACTATATTAAATACATTGAATAGATATTGAAATAGTAGACAGTGTTGTCTTTTAACTAACTGGTTATAGTTTAATTGTTTTGAGTTTTGTGCATTTAATTTAATATTGGCTATAGGTTTGCTATAAATTGCCTTTATTATGTTTATATATCTCCTTTGTATTCCTGACCTCCATAAAACTTTTATCATGAAAAGATGATAAATTTTGTCAAGGACTTTTTTCAGTGTATAATGAGGTGATATGTGCTTTTTCGTTCTTTCAGTTTGTTTATATGTTGGATTACATTGACATTTTTTTTTTACATTGAACCATCCTTCTATCTCTGGAATTAAGTATATTTGATCACAGTAAATGATCATTTTGAAGTGTTCTTTGATTTAGTTTACAAGTATTTTATTGAGTATTTTTACTTCCATACTCATGAGGGATATTGGTCTATAATCTCTTTCATTGTTGAATGTTTTTTGTTGATTGAGTATCAATCTGGGTGACTGTGTCTTCATAAAATGGATTTGGTGTTTCTTCTGTTTCTATTTTGTGAAATTATTTGTTCTTTGAAAATCTGGTAGAATTCTGTGCTAAAACTATTTTGCTCCAGGCTTTTTAGGGCTGTGGGCAGGCATTTAATAACTGTTCCAAATTTCTTGGGAGTTATAGGTCTATTTAGCTTGTTTATCTGATCTTGATTTAACTTTAGTAAGTAGTATCTATAGAAAATATGTTCACTTCATTTATATTTTCCAACTTTTTGTAGTACAGGTTTTTGAAGTATGACCTAATGATTCTCTGGATTTCCTCAGTCTCTGATATGTCTGTCTTTTAGTTTATTATTTGGTTAATTTGGATATTTTCTTTCTGTCTTTTAGTTAGCCTGGATAAGGGTTTGTCTATCTTGTTGATTTTCTTAGGGTTGGAGTGGTTCTCTTGCAGGGCAGGAACAGGTCAGTTAGAGGGGTGGTCTTATTTGACTTTCCGAATGGTGGTGGCCTGGCTTCTGAAGGAGTATCAGACTTCTCCAGATATAGTGAAGACATAATGACAAGGAGAGTAGGATCCATGGGGATTATGCTAAGTGGGCACAAGGCGGGTCATGTGGGATGTGGTTTACCAGGTTTATAGAGAGCTAGCTTGGTTTCTGATGATAGGGTAGGAGTATTTCACAAGTGTGGGCCATAATACTGTAAAGATGAAAGGAGGGGCAGTTGGGGTTTTGCTGGATAGATATAGGTGAGATGAAGGGGCAGCATTGCCTTGGGTTCAGAGTGCTGCTCTGGTCTCTTGTGAGGGTAGGAAGTTTATGCTATATCCCAGCATTCTTATTAGGTCTAACCCCTATAACTCATTTCTAGTTTCCAAGCTTTCATATGTATTACAGGTTTAGACTATCCCAGACCCAAAATATGTCTTTGTTCAACTAGAGTCCACATATCAAAGGGAGTATGAGTCTGGGAATCTCCACTCCAGAATATTTTTCCAGTTTCATTTGTTCACCTATAAATATCAGTTGTCTTTATATTTGAGTAATATTCTATTGTTTATGTGTACCATACTTTCCTTATCTATTCATTAGCTTGTGGGAATCTTAACTGATTCTACTTCCTAGCTACTGTAAATTGAGCTACAACAAGCAGTATCTTTGTAGTAAGATACATAAAGTTCTAAGGCTGGAAAGATGATTACATTATTCAGAGCACTTGTTGCTCTTACAGAGGGCCCAACTTTGGTATTCCCACTGGTAATCAGCTCTCTGTAACTTGTCTGACATCTCCTTCCAGAAAACAAGTTTCACATCTCACTGAGAATTTTCCTGCTCTCAGCATCAGATTCCTGAAGAAATTCCCATTTCCTTGATATCTATTGTTTCAATAGTCTGACAGCCTAGTTAAGAGATGCAAGTGTTCTTCATATCTTCAGTTCTGCCACTATTTTAACACCTGTATCTTGAGATGGAATATGTTATTAAAAGAATATAAGTAGAGACTAAGGTTAAGACACATTTAGTTAGTGCCAGATAGTCATGGTTAATCTTTACCTACAGAACTCTGGAAGGAGGGGTGTAGTAATCAATGTTTTACTAAATATCCTGGCCTGGGGTTCCTTCCTATGTTAGACTACCTTAGTCTTTCCCAGA
>NC_045030.1:113322485-113323880 GCF_008632895.1 Mastomys coucha
CTTCCTATGTTAGACTACCTTAGTCTTTCCCAGATAAAAGATACACACACATAGCCTCTATATTTAAATATGCCTTAAATTCACAGCCAACTTGGTCTATAATGTGAGCTCCAGACATATCAGAGATGCATAGTAAGATTCTTTCATTTAAAAATTAAAGAAAATAAAAAATTAAAAAGTGATAAACATAAAATACTGGAGTACAGGTGGAAGGATGAAAAGAATTTTGCTGTTAGCCCCCCCTCATTCACAGCCTCCATTAGACATCTATCACGTTCTCATTCGCAGGGATATCATGACACTGTTTTTCTCCTCATATTTTTAATTCTCAGGCTAATTAGACTAATCCATGGCTATGGCGAAGCCAGGGATATGTTGGTCTGTTATAGCAATTGCTGAAATTGGCTCCCGTTAGCTGCAGCCCCTGATATTTTCTCCCCTTCAACTACACTTGGCTTCAGACACTGTTAGTTATTTTGCATGCATGGTACTTACATGCTTTGAACTCTGTAAATTTTGCATAATACATAAACTTTGGATTCGCAATTATGCATGTTTCTAATCACAGATATATTTTACAAGCTGCAACACAAACCAATCTCTAAATATACTTTGATGTGGTTAAGAACATTTTCTAAACTGTCTGAAACAAAATATATCAAATGCAAAAAATATTTTTTAAAAAAAGTTATTTTAATTTTATCATAAAGAACAAAACAGTATCTATGGGAAAACCATGCTTCTATATGCAAAAAAAACAGAATTCTAATTTTGCATTGATATATTTATATTAGAGCTCTAAAAATGAATTCTTATTAGTTCTCAAATTTCAATTTGTATTACAGAACTGAAATATTAATTTTTATTTTTTATTCTCTTTAACCTTGCTCTAAATATGTTAAAGACAGGTGAGATTTAAAAATATATATATCAAAATGTCCAACAGTATCAATTAAATGATTTGTTTCAAACTGTCAGATGACAGGAAGCCATTTACTGATGCTACCTATAAATTTAACAATCATAGCATATGCAACACACAGACTACTTTTTAAACAACCACCCAGATCTATTCCCTATACATTTTAAGAATTAAGTAACTAAGTTAAAAAGAACTATCTTCTTAAGAACAATACTCGTGACAATATTTCCACAATTAGGAGAAAAATGAAAAATTACAACACATAACTATCCAACATCTTATAAATCACACACCAATTGAGATGAAAACTCCAGACACAGAAGACATGTGAACAAGGCCTGACTAATCCCTAGTTCAAATCTTAAAAAGCCTTTCTTTCTTATAATCCAGTTTCTGTGAATTCCTTCCCTGTGGTTCATTTGTACTTTTGATCACTCTTCCCTAACACTACATAACATTTTAGTATTTTGACC
>NC_045030.1:113323890-113325453 GCF_008632895.1 Mastomys coucha
TCTCTCTCTCTCTCTCTCTCTCTCCTCTAATCTTTGGTGCCTTAAAAGACATTGAAGGATACCCTACTGAGAGTTGGCATTGGCATTCTGTTTTTAAAAAGAAACTTCTACAGATCTTAAGTAATCAGAGGTGCAACTCTTATGACAAACACTCATTAGCTACATGTGTGATCCTTTTTCTTTCAGTAAGGGCTTGCATGCCATTCACTTAACACTTTAACAAGTACAGTTGTAACAGAAGACAGCATCCCAGTTTAAAAAATAAAAATACTTTGCATAGTCTGTTGTAATACCAAGCTTTTCAAAAGACAAGTTTCAATATTTTAAAGAAATACAATTATTCAAACAAAAAGGGAATTTTGAAGAAATGTTTAGTTGAAGTGATGAACCAGACTGTCTCCATCTTAGTCTTAAAAGTCATCATATAGTAAAGACAAACTAGGTTAATTCTTATCTATAATTAAACCTCTGATTCTCAAGGATTGGTCTATGCCCCATCTGTAACTTTAAGTACAAATGTTTCTCTACTGCCTGTTCCAGGAACTGGCAACCATGTGTTCGTTTCAAACAACAATTTTGTGACCCTACCTTTATTTCAAAAAGTTGCTATGACTATCTTGTTATAATTGTCTTGTTCTGAACCACTTGTTATGTTAAGCTCTTGTATCCACACCCGTTTTGATGGCCAAATTCTCCATTTGGAAACCATCTACTCCTGAGCCATAAAAGCCTTGTTTTCCTCACATCCAATACTGAGCTCTCCAATCCTGTGGGTGGGGAGGCAGCTACCTATATACATGAATAAAAAAAGCTTGCTTTAATTAACTTCTTGCTTTGATTAATTTGGCCATGATGATTTCGGAGTGGTGTTCTTTTTCTTCCATCTTTGGAATTAGCAGAGCCAAATATCTTTTATCAAAAAGGTATAAGAGGCAAAGCTGTCTTTCAAACTGACTAGCTATTGAAACTGTCATGTTCTGCTGGCATATATATATGTGCATGTGTGTGTGTGTCTGTCTGTGTGTGTGTGTGTGTGTGTGTGTGTGAGGGGGGGGAATACATATGTTGTGTTTCCATTTCATCTGAGATTGATAAAATTCCATCCTGCATCATTGTAATCTAAGGTTATCAAACAATGCACATTTATACAAAACTGATTTTTCCCTCCTTAATGTATTTTTTACATATCTTTCCTATTAAGTTTTCTGACTTCTTGAACTCTAACTTCAAAAAAAATTAATTAAAAAACTTTGTATTGAATTTTGGATATTAACTGAAATCAAATGCCTGTTTATTTTAATGAGTAGAGTAAAATTACAAAAGACAAAAAACAAATTATAAAAAAAAGATATGTCTTCTCAAGACATATCTAACCCTCTTACCCTCTTAAGCTCTTGCCTCTCTCTTTCTTCTTGCTCACTTGCTCCCCATTCCCTTCCCCCTCTCTCCAGGTGGTCATGGCCAGCCTCTAAGTCTCTACTCTCTCCTCCTCTCTTCCTTTCTGTGTCTTTACTACTCTCTTAACTCCACTCCCCATGCCCTAAATAAACTCTATTTTATACT
>NC_045030.1:113326205-113330669 GCF_008632895.1 Mastomys coucha
AAAAGTATTTTAGAAAAGGCTTCCAGAGGTAAAGTTCAAAAGCTAGTTTTTTTTCCCTTAAACTTAATTTTTTAATTCTTTTATTTTCGCTTTAAAAATATACAGAAGTAACTCATCTTATGCAATCTAAAATTAGCCTAAACACATTCATCTCCACATATTTTAAAGACATGCTAGTCATAATTTTCAGTACAAAATATGTTAAAGAAATGCAAAACTGAATTAAGTGGCCAGAATTTTGTTTTCATGGGCAGAGATTTGCTTTTGCCCCATTAATGTTTTAGAAATCACTCTTAATTCTTAAAAGATTAATCAGCTGAAAATCTCCTAAGTGTCAGAGTTTTCTCAGGAATCCCAAACACGCTCCCAACTCATTTCTGTTTTCCACAAAGCAGAGGCAAAAAAGCAGGTGGTGGCCACTGAAGTGGACATATGGTAAAATGGCTCTGAAGTAAAATGACTCTGGCAGCTGCTTGGGAATCAATGTCTTTCCTGTCCAGATCAGTTCACCTTGAATGGCAGACACACTGACATCTTTGTCCTTTCCTGGGGTGAGTGGAAACTCAGAAAAAGAAGCTTTGCCTGCAGTGATTGATTACAGTTTCTGTATTGTGAAGATTGTGGAATGTTTCAGGTCCAGAGGCTAATGAACTTACCTTGACTTGTTCCTCTAGAACATCCATTCCTTACCCTTGTCTGTGTCAGACGTAATATCTGTTGACTAAGAGATTAAAAATTCTTTGGAATCTATTAACTTGGCAGACTACTAGCTTCTACAAACCCAAAAGTTAAGAATGTCATCTGGTTGGGAAGGGAGGACAGGAAGAAGTAGGAGGAATAAAGAGAGGGGAAACCATAATCAGAATATATTATGTGAGAGAGGATTGTATGTTCAATAAAAAAGAAAGTTGAACAAGTTTAAAAATAATATAATTACATGACTTTATATTACTTTATAATTAGATATTAATGTGAAATCATGGTATTTTACATATAGAATATCAAGATGAGACCTATGTTTCTTGGATCAACAATATCTGCCATTTTGTTATGTGAACTAAAAGTCACATACTATTCCCCAAGCCAGGCTCAGCAATACATCCTAAGGAAGAGAATATTATTTAAAAGAAAAAAAACATAGAAAGCAAAAAAAATTTATTTCTTCAATGCAACCCCATTGGCAAGAGGGTCAGAGAGATCCAGTAAACTTTTCCTACCCACAACCTAAAAGTTTGTCTTCTAAAAGTTATTTATTCTCCATTTCTCTGATGGCCAAGGGTGTTGAACACTTTAAAGATATGTTTGCTAGCAGGTCAGACATTGTGATGAAAACCTTTAATCTTAGAACTTGTGAACAGCAAGGGGAGTAGGGGGGATATTATGAGTTCAAGGCTTGCCTGTTCTATACTGTGAAGTCTTATTCAACCATGTCTACATAGTGAGCCGCTCTCTATCTCACTCTGTCTCTTTCTGCCTCTGTATCTCTGTCTCTGTCTCTCTCTGTCTCACTCTCTGTGTCTTTCTCATTTGTATTTCTTATTTTGAGAAATTTATAGTATTACATTCCACTTTCTCTTAATTGGATTATTTGTTTTCTTAGTGTTTCTTTTATTTTTAGTTCATTGTATATTTTAGCCACCAATCAACTATCAGATGTAGAACTGGCAAATCTCTTCTCTCATTCTGTGGGTTGCCTTTTACATTGCTGTATAGAACCTTTTAACTTTATAATTTCCCATTTATTGACTATTTACATCTATGTTTTGTCCTAAGGGAGTTCCATACAGAAAGCCCATATCTGTGTTTAATAGTATGTAAAATTTCCATTTATTAATCGTCCCATGATAAACAAACTCAGTATATTTATTGGCAAATGATCTTTAATTCTGTCAATAAAAATTTCCCAAAGGAGGGATGGAGAGTTGGTTCAGTAGTTCAGGACACTTGTTGTTCTTTCAGAGTACTGAGTTTCCAAGTACATTGCATTTGTTACTATGGTTCCAAGGAAACCAATTCCCTTTTCTGACCTATTGGTACCAGACATGCAAATACTGCACATTTAGACAGTCAGGCAAAACATTCAGACACATAAAATAATATAAATAAATTTATTTAATAAAAATTAAATAAATAAAAATAAATAAAAAACTTAAAATCTTTTTAAAACAAGTTCCCAAATTGAGTATGTAAATATAATTTAAAGCTATTATTCAGAAAGCCTATTTCGTATTTTCCATTATCATTTAAATATTCTTTATTCTCATATAAACCATATATATAGTTATTACTTATTGGTTGTAGTAAATTAGATGCAGAAAGTATTTCAAGATCATTTGGTTTATACTCCCCCAACCCTGATGAATTAGAATATAGTACAAAGTTGTAATGCTTACTGACTAGCGAAGCTAATAAAATCTAATGTTCTTAAGTAAAAAAAAACAAAACAAAACTTATATGTGCAGTAAATATATAAACAATACAATATACCAGTGTACATTCTAATTTACCTCATAAGTTAGTAGACTTTTTACTTAATTCCTCAGAACTTCTGTGTTCTTAAATATCACTTCAAAATATAATTTTTTGTTTGGTGTCTTTTCCCTATGTGTAAAATAAGCTAATATATGTTATTATTTCACTTTGAAAAGGAAGGATTCATCCAAACAAAAGGGTGTAGTATGTCGTGTTAATAAAGAAAAATGGTAGGAAGCCCAACAGTATGTACATATTAATGTGCCTTTTCAGCAGAGTACACACACAACAGTCGGATAGTTTTGTCCTTACAGATAAGTGTGCTATATTGTAAATCTTTCAGGCACAGACAGAATTTCTTTATTCAATCTGACTTTCTCAGGTGATCAGAAATGCCTTCTACTACATTTTAAATACCATATATACTTTAGAGGTTCTTGGCAATCAGCTGAATAGTGCACATATATCCTTATTTTATATCAGTCAATTAACTGCATTAATTTCCAAAGATCTCTGGGACTGAGTTACTTCTTCAGTTTGTTTTGGGGTGTATTTTACTATTCATTAAAGAGGACATTAAAATTTAGTAGTCTCATTATCAAGATATAATTGGATTTATTCAAATTAAATTCTGCTGAATGTAACACTAATGGACCCTTCTCGTCATTGAAATTCTTATATTCGGGGATATATTGTCACACAGGGAGTGTCATATCCTAGCATGATATAAAGAAAGGACAGTGATGAGAGAGGCACAAGCTGTTGCTATAAATGGATGGAAATAGACAATTGTCAAAATACATTTGCCAAATGTTGAGCCATAAAATCTATACTTCTCTGATAACAAAATGGGTATGCGGCTATTCTCCTCTGCCCAAGAGCTGATAATACTTTGCTAGTTACCACCTTCCAACTCCCCAGAGAACATTTCAGAATAGAACTGGAATGAAGCACAACCCCTTTAGACATATTTTCAATTGCTGATAATGTTTGATGAACATAATCTTTAAAACATCATTGGAAATAAAAGTAGCAAAGCATGCAAAAACCCAGACAAAACAATTACTTAAAATCTAGCAATTAAGATTTTCAGTTATTCATATCATTTTATTTTTCTTTCATATTCAATTTCGTGAAGAATGCTATAGTTTCTTAAAAGAACAAAGAAAACTAAAATCATTTACCAAACATTCTTGAATAACAGGCATGGCAAGATGAAAATGATACTTTGGGGAAGAACTTTGAGAGTCCAGGTAGATGGAGCACAAGAAAATAGGAAAAAATATGGGTAAGAGTACAGAAAATCTATTATAAATATTAATATTTGTAAAACAGTGTATAGTAAAAACAGTGGAGAACATATTTGTTAAATAATTATTTGTTTTAAATGAAACAGTAAACTGTAGCACTGGCTGTGTTTTTAGAGGATCACGGTTCAATTACTGGGACCCTCATGACACAATAATGTGTAACTTTAATTCTAAGTGATCTGACACACTTTTTTGGCCTCTGTGAGCACTGTACACATGTGGTATACAGATAGATATGTGCAGCCCAAACACCCATACACACTGAAAGAATAGAAAAAAATCATAATTCAATGAGGACTAGATTTTAGAGAAAAAGAAACAATATACCTATTCTATAGTTAAAAAAAAATTTCAACTATAGAAACTAAGTGAGAAGAAATAGTAATCTAGGTAGCAAGGGAAGCTGGTTTTTTATTTTTGTTTTAATTTTGTGGATGTTGCCTTTAGTTTCACACATTTTGAATCTTAGATATCTGTGCAATATTTCTTATAATATTCATATTACATTTTCACATTCATGTAAGAGTTTATATATGTTAATACAAAAATAATTTGTTGTTATGTCTCCCTTTTCATTTCTGATCTTGTTAATTAGGATAATGTCTCTTTGCCCTCTAATACAGAAGTAGAGGCTCACAGCCATCCATTGTACTGAGTACAGGGTCCCCAATGAAGGAGCTAG
>NC_045030.1:113331295-113332996 GCF_008632895.1 Mastomys coucha
AGTAAAAGAAATTAAAAAAAATACAAAAATACAAAAAATAAAAATTTGCACTAATATGTTGAGATAAGAAGCATGAACAATATTTAACTAGGCACTAAGTTTAATTTCATATTCAAAATTGCATAGTACAATGAGAAGACATAAGCAGCAGATATAAGGAATGAATACCCAGCATAATAAGTATCAGAAAATCAAAATATTATCAAACTTAAATTTTTTTATCCTTTAACAGTGCGTGATTTGAATTCTAATAAGTTATCACTGTATTCATTGACTAGTTCTTTCCTCAACCATCACCAGAGAAGCTTCTTACTGTAGACAGATATTACCCTAGAGACCTACAATTAATCAAGTTGCAGAAAAGAGACCATAGAGTATATAGATTTAAATGGAGCATCTGTATCACACCTCCTTCTCCCAAACCTAAGGAGCCATCAAAGAGGTAGGAGCCAGAAAGATGGAAAGAGCCACAAGGTGGATGACTTCATGGAAACAGTGTTTTCCAGACACAATAGGGCAGTTGCACATATTTGAATGCACAACAGTTGGGACAACATGAACACAACCTGGAAAGCTAAAGACACACAAAATTACAGGAAGGAAACTGGGGGCGGACATGATTCTTACTCCAAGCTAAGGAAAGATTCAGAGTGGAATCCACTATATTCCAGTGGATTGCCCCACACCTAAACTTACCCAATTCAACTTGTGCAGTGCAAATTGGAGCGTGTGTTGTAAAAAAAATCAACCCTACAATTATTAATCCGTACATTTTCCTTGGTGTGCCATATCTAAGGAAGATGGATACATATATTATGAGGACACACAGAGGTGAATAACTAGGGCAATAAGAAAAATCAAAAATGTATAGGGGAGACCTATATAAAACTTTTAAAAGGAGGTATCAATACCTATGTATTCATGAATGAATCAATAACATAAATTAAAGATCAGTAAATTAAATATCAGTCAGGTTATAGGTCTCCTTTTCATTGCTTGAATTCCTTTTGTATTATTACCTAAAGCCATTTTTACCAAAGTTAAAAGTTTGACTCATATTCAGAGCTAAAGATTCTCATCTATCATTGTGCGGCAGCTGGGATTCTGTCTCTCATCTTCTCATTGACTAATGAGAAAGCACAGAAATATAAAGTAACTTCTGCAGAGCTCCACACTGAATCAGGGAGCAAATCATAGCTTAAACCTACTCTGTAACTTGTAACGCCATGAACTAATATAGTTCCTTTGATAATTGTCAATATAATCTCATTTCAATCTGACTAATAGCAATATTAAAAACAGACTGTACAAAGCTGGGTATCAGGTATCTAGACTATGGATTGCGAGTCATATTAATATTTGGAAATATGATTAATCTGTCTGATTTAAGGTAATATTTTCTTCCAATAAAATCATATAAAGCAATGGAAAAATAGAAAGCTATTTTTTTATTTAATATGACTTCCAACAGATAAGAACTTTAGTTATCCTTCATAGTAACAAAGATAAATTCCATATGCTATACTGAGAAGATTTTAAACCATTGATTATATATTAATATTTCAGTTATTTTAAATAAAATTACAAATCTTAAATCAACAAATAATTTTTCATTTCACTGTTATTTTTGTCTCATTCATATTGTTGAGTAGGCTTAAAGAATTACTAAGCATACAGAGGTCTTCTTATACATGACAAAGA
>NC_045030.1:113333006-113353006 GCF_008632895.1 Mastomys coucha
TGAGTGAGGTAACCCAATCACAAAAGACTTATTATTTCTAAATTTACCTATGCAAAATGAAGCATTACCATCATGGAAACCCTATACATTTATCATACACAAACCTCTATATGGTCTTCATTCTAAATTTTCCATAATTCAAAACACAGTTCAATCCTACTTCTTAGGTTAGGTATGCAAGCATTCCCAACATTGGACTTTCTATATATTTTCCTTCTATATCTTCAAAGACCATGAATTCTTACTATTTTATTCTTTTTTTTTTAAGACAGTCTCATTATTTAGCTCAAGGTCTCCTATACCTTTGTATAGCCAATTCATGATACTCTTGCTTTAGATTCTTTAGTGCTTGAATTATAAACTTGAACTAATATACGTACTGGTTTCATCCCATTCTTCATTTAACAGCATCATAGTTTAATATTTACAATACACTGCGTAGTTTCTACTGTTAAAGGATAATTTTCACAAAAGATAAATAAACATAAGTACTATACAGATATGAAATGAACAATTTAGGCTTTCATTAAACCCATTGATGGAGAAACTAGTAAGATAACATAAAATATTCAAAGGAGAAACAAAACAGGAATTTATTTTGAATATATTGTATGGAAAAAAAGTGAAGGCTTTTGTCTTCTCACCTTTTCTACAGTGGATAATAAAATTCAAATTAATCTATGAATCAGAATCTGGATGTTAACACAGTAATTCTTTTCACTTTTGTCAGTATTCTACAATTCCCAGAGTTGTATTATGCTGCTTACTAAATCTCAATCACATGACCCAGAATTATATATCATAAACAATACAGAAACATTTTGCATGTAAGTTCTAAGGTTTGTATGTATTTTCTTCATAAATAGACCTTTATTTCCAAGAGGCTGTGAATTGAAATCAATGGTTAATAGTGTTGTTGATAAAATCATTTTTCCTTGTGATGTTTTAAATGGTTCTTAAAAGATTAAAATTTATAAAGGAATGTCTCCTAAAAACAAATGTATGGCCAAGCTCAAATTGCCTCACATCCCACATCTGTCTATAATGTAACAGATAACTTTGGGATGATTTGTGCAGTGATTTACATGGAATTTCAAAACAAATAATAGAAATATTTTATTAAGCTTACATAAGAAATATTAACACAAGAAAAAAGAGCCTAACATGTGTTCATCAAGTATGTATGTAATAAAATTACACTGTTTTCTTAAACAGTATACATAAGGCTTTGTTGATAATACAACATCTCATTCTGTCCCTTGTCTAGTTAAACACTATGATTGTGGTTGTTAACTCCTGCTATTATACATCTATTAAATGAGTGTGTACACTAGTGTTTCATGTGCTGTAAACTTGTTCCCCATTCTGTTTGAGGATGATGAGAGAATCTTAGAGAGGTGGGACTTATGGAAAGGTTGCTAGATAACAATATCCTAATCTCAGAAGATATCAATGGCACTTTACAGTAAACATACCTCTGATATTGGTTTATTACAAAACATTTTGACTGGCCCCTTTTCAATCTCTAGATTTCTGGCTAGCATATGATACAAAATCTTCTGAGCATTCTCCATCCTTCTGAAACTATCTGCTAGGAAGGTATTGTCAGATATAAAACAGATGAGGCCACAGGATCCTTGAATTTAAGCATCTATAATTAATAGTGAAATAAATTTATTTTAATTACAAGTAATTTAAAATATTTTAGCTTGTAACAAATTATTATAAAACTAAGTATGGACAAATATGCTTTTGACTGTTAAAAATGGGATGGGTATTTGAAAGTGAGTCAAGCCTGTATTCAAACAAGGTAGCTAAAACTGAGTCACTGAATTGCATTCATTGTGGTCACTATACCTTTGCATCAGTAGTATTTGTTTACTTTTCTCTATTGGTTTTACTTGAAAGAAACTATTTTTCTTTAAATGAGGTTGAAGTCTGTCAGCCTGCATTAGTAAATCTTTATTGACTTACTCAAATTGATTCAAATAAATGTAACAAAACTGTCATATGATGCCTCCTTTCCCAGTTTCCTCTCCTCACCAACCTACCCTCTCCTGCTTCCTTGACCTGGCATACTGCTACACTGGGGCATAGAACCTTCACAGGACCAAGGGCCTCTCCTCCCCTTGATGACCTACTTGGCCATCCTCTGCTTCATATGCTGCTGGAGCCATTAGTTCCCCCCAAAACAAAAACCCTGTTCTCTTCCCCTGCTCCCTGCTCACCAATACACCTTCTCCTGCTTTCTGGCCTTGGCATTTCCCTACACTGAGGCATAGAACCTTCACAGGACCAAGGGCCCCACCTCCCATTGATGATCAACTTGGCCATCCACTGCTATTCATATGCAGCTGGAGCCATGAATCCCTCCATGTGTACTCTTTGGTTTGTGGTTTAGTCCCTGGGAGCTCTGAGGGTACTAGTAAGTTCATATTGTGGTTACGAACTGTAATGGCAGGATTACAATGTTAGGCATATAAAATTAAAGATGAAAACAAAACCTGGAATATAACTATACAATCAATAGCAGCGAAAAAGATAAAAGTGGAATTCAGAAGTAAAATTATCTTTGATGAAATCATTAGTACCATAATGAATGGAAAAAATTCATACAAATAAATGATAAACAATGACTTGCATAATTATATAAAGTATATGTAGCAACTTATTAGTTTGAATATTCTTTATATTTTATCTAGATGAAGCTAGTTATTCTCATTGAAAAAGTCTGTTGGCATTTCTTATATTAAAGTTGAATTTGGAGATACACTGAAATCAATAAAAGCCAGATATGTTTGAGAGTTCCTGATTATATTTTTTGAGGTCATTGTCATTTGAGTGGGTGATTTCTATTGCTTTATGGAGGAAGTTTTTTCAAGGGCTTCCTAAAGCACTCAGAAGCTGTAACTATTATTCTTCTAATCTAGTTCATATGAAAGTAATTCAATGAAGTTTAACTTGATATAGTATGATAGTATGAAAAGATCAGTAGCACTTAAGATGCAATCTGATATATTTTAGCAAGTGCACAAAATGCCATTGTTTTGTTTTATTCTGACTGGACTGCCACCTATTGTAAAAACTCTCCAAAATACAAAATTACTTCCATGATCAGATTTTGATAAAAACTACAGTGACAGAAAATGAAAGGATGATATTTCATATGTATTTACACTGGAGTGAATCTCAGTGATGTGTTAAATGAAATCCTTTATCAGAGATAGAGGAAAAAAGAAAACCCTTATACATGTGGGTGAAAATATAGCCCTATTGTTTTATGGAGTCATAGTTCTTTCAGATATTTCACAATTACCAGCCTAAAAGATGTATTGAGTGCAATTCTACATTTGATGAACCAAAACTGGCAGGTTTATGTTCATGTACATTCTCTGATTTCTAACGTTTCTTAGTATAGAGAATGCTAGCAGAGCAGAGAAGGTCTATAAACTCATGCAGCTCTGAATTACAAAGGAGAGATTTGAGTGTCCCAGAACTTGCAAAGGTCATTTAAAAATTATGATAAAGGCCTGAACATAAGAAGAGCAAATTTATGTATTGTTACTCCCAGGGTTATTAGGAAAAGTATCAACAAAGAGGAAATGACATTTAAAGATTAAGGATATTATAGAAGTTTGTATATCAAACAGCTTTTGGAAGAACATAATAATATGACTTTTCCAAACCTCCTAAAATAATGTACAAATTATAATTGTATCCTATGACTCCATGTATAAAGTAGTGATTGCAAGAAAGGGAATCACCAATTTCAGAGTTACACATACATGCCTCTTAGTTCAGTAGAGACATTAGATTTCAAAATCCTATGTAGATTGGAATGAACCTCTGAAACTTTCTTTGCAAACCTCTGAGATTAAAATTATTTCTAACAGCAACATTAGTAATGATATTGTCAAATTATTATGGTAATTAACTGAGCTGAAATACAGGACATTTTTACGATGCTAAGTATCAGCATAACACTAAAGGAGATATAAAATATGAAGAGTAATGCTGGTCTATGACCGGTCGACCTCCCTAAAAAAGCTAAAGCATAAATTAGTTTCTGAGGAATATGTAGTAATAGGCTCCTTTGTAGTAAGATGGAGTTTCTGACTCAATCTTCTTTGGTTTGGTAGACAAGAATATGGTAATCATGTTACATAATCCAGACTTTTTGAGCAAAGGATTCTGACAAGCTTTTTTTTTAATAATAAATATTCCCTTAATGTCAGAGACAGTTTACCACTTCAGAGTCAATTGAAATTTTAGCTCATGTTTGCTTCCATTCCAAATCTGGAGATGTTCACTTCCTCCTAGTCACAATAATTCATTTATATTTTAGTGGTACTATAAAGCCTCTTACTCTCTCCAGAGGGGTAGATAATCATGTATGTCAGCAGGCCTATCTTGTGATATGAATTCACTACACACGTGAGTAACATTTGGAACTTCCTGTGTTCCTATGGGACCTAAGGAACCAGACTAGGTACAAGGACTAAGGTGGCTTTTCTGCTTACTGCTATTCTGGCAGTGATAATGGGATTTTAAAGATATTTTTTATCCGTGTAATGTGATATGTTGTTTTAATTTATGACTTTCTGCTTAAAATTTAAAACAAATTAAACATCTTCAAAGGGTTTCTCAAACAATGTGATAATGTGTACATGTTTATAAAAGATCTTAAAATTACTCAGCAGGGGTCTAACATATGGATACAAAGCTTTTTTCAGTAAAAATATTTCTCAACATTCCAAATGTTACAGGAATAATACTTTGTATTGTATATATAAGGAATATATGTAGAGGAATTTTAATCCAACAACTTGGCTCCTCTGGGAAGGGATCACATACAAAGACATAGGTCTGTGTCACATGGCTGGAATACTGACATACCCTTGGTACAGACCTTTAAGATAAAGTTAGTTTGTAGAAGGAAGCAGCCATGTTTCAAAGTAACATCTAATTGAGAGGGTGACAAAGTGATGAACCTAATAAAGATTTGACAGAATGAGTAATAGATAGAATATGCCCAGTGCTGATGAGCACAGCAGAGGAAAGAGAAACCACTTAAGAGCCTTGCAGGTCCTCCGAAGACTTGATGCCCCAGCTTAGGGGAATGCTTATGTGGTGAGGAGGGAATGGGTAGATGAGTGGGGGCGAACCCTCATAGAAGCATGGGGGGGATAGGAGGTTTTTGGATGGGAAACTGGGCTGGGGGATAACATTTGAAATATAAATAAATAAAATAACCAATTTTTTTTTTTTTTTTTTTTTTACAAAAAAGAGCCTTGCAGGGAGAGATAGTGAGTCAATTGGGAGTCAGTACAGTGAGTGCAGTGCAGTGGAGTTGACCTCCTTTGAAGGTTCAAAAAGTTCTATGTAGGTCAGAAGAGGCAGTTGAAGACAGAGAATAAGAAGGGGCCAAAAGATTAGAATAAATTTCCACAGTTAGTTTAAAGCCAAGCAAAGAAATCCAATGAGAAACCAAGAAAAGTCAGATTAAATCAGTCATCTTGGAGAGGAGTTTGTGCCAAAACAGCTGATTTGAACCAGACTTCAGAAAGTACTAGAAAGGTTGATTTTACTCATCATTAATTCTCTGAGATGGCAATTACGTCTGGTGAATAAAAGATACATTGACAAATATGTATGTGTATATATATATATATATATATATATATATATATATATATATATATATATAGTTGTATTTTATACTTTTTTCTGCTTTTATTGTTTTGAATAGAAATTCTATTCTTCCTAGAATTGACTCCAAATATGCTTTAAAGTTGCCTTTTTGTGTTCTGCAAAACATAATGGTGCAAATATGCTGGATGATCTATGATTTCTCACCTTAATGGTAGATACAAAACATATTCTAAATGGAAGGCAACTAAACACTGAGACCAGAATGTATAAGTGTATATATTTGCAAACAAAATCTATATTAAAAGGGAAAAGTATGACTGACATGTTAAAGAAGTAAAAGTAAAGCTTTTCTTTAATAGTAAAAAGAAAATATGCCCAGTTGGAAATTTTCTCTCCAGTTCATACATGATTTGCTTGAGTTAGCTACATCCTCATGTAAATAAACAAACCCAAGAGAGAATGCTTTTCTTCATAGTCCAAGGGTTTTTTGTTTTGTTTTGTTTTTTTATGACTCCTCTTGAAAACTAGAGCATACGTACTGATCTGCTCAAATGTAAGAAAAGGATGAAGGACATTTCGTGTAATTCCCCACATTCAGCACAGATATAATCTTTCTATTTAATTTAGCATCCCAGAAAAAAAAAAAGCAGCATAGTATGTGTTTTCCCCCCAAAAGATGATAGAAGTATCAGAAATTTCCTGATCAGGCAGTGAAATAGTACTTTATTGCTGGGAAGTAACTTAGGAGCATACTAACCACCTTTTATTTTCTTTTTAAGCGGTAAACTAACCGAATTTCCTTCTACTTATTCATTTTAAGTAATTGGACATATGTACTCATTTTCTTCTCAATTATTACAATGCTATTTTTTTACAATAAATGAAATAATATAAATAGCTTGTCAAACAAATTAGAATATATTTGTATAGCAGAATAGTACAAAACTGAAGGAAATGTTAGAAAACTGTAAAACTCGAAGATTTAGTCACCAAAACTTGAAACCATGTGTGTAATATCATCTTGACTCCAGAAAGGTCTGTGCATAAAACATCTAGAAAGATACATAAAAAATATTAATGATCATTTTCTGTTTTTGAAGGACAGAGACAGATGATAGTTTTCTTTTTTCTCATTTAAAAAAATTACTTGTAGAGACAAATATATAACATTTTTAACTTTTATCAAAATATGATGCTTAAAGTGGACTAATTCAGCATGCAAGGAGAAAGGAATAAAGCAAAGAGAAGAAAGCATGTCTGTTGCTTCCAGATTAGGGTGAGTGGAAAGGAGAAAGGGGAGATACCATTAAAGTGAAAATAAATGGACTGAAACAGACTTTCTTCGAGTGATAAATCACAAGTAAAGTAGCGTCTCATTTCATGCATGCCACATTTTACTCTCTTTATAGTGAGTGCGCGTAAGGATTCAATTTTCCAATTACTGTCCCAGGATTTTTTTATATCTACTATCAAATTCTCTTTCATTACTTTATTCAGTTTTTTTCATTGAGCTACACAAGTCCCTTCTTCAACAAACATATAATTTCAGTCTATGCAATTTAAAGTCCTTACATCTGAAATTTTAGAAACTGTTAATTAGGTTCCGTGATATAGATTTTTTTTTTTGTAAAAGGAAACTACATCTTCCTTCAGTGTGTAGTTAGATTAAATGAATTTTGGTTCAATTGGTTCTCTGAATAGTATGTCCATAATGCTTTGAAGCAGTTAAATATATGGAAGTTCATTAGATGATAGAACTCAATCACAAATTCATAAACCCATCAAATTATGGATCTGGAGTAACTTGATAAAGAATCTAAGGATAAATAAGAAATTTTCAAGTGGAATAAACATTCATTTAAAAAAAATCAAAGAAAGGGGGAAGCTTTTCTATAAAACAAATGACTAATTTCTCTGTTAGGAATGAAAAGCTTTATTTTTAGGTATTTAATTTGACATAAGAGCTAAAGTACTTAAAAATTTATCAATGTAGTATGCATTTTCAAAGCGCATGTCAGGAAATATTATAAAAGAAGGGGTAAATGATTTATTAAATATTTTTATAAATCCTTGAAGCACTTAGAAGCAAACTATACATTATATACAAAAACATAATTCAAATAAATATATTATAGATATATGTTTGCAAATTTCAAGGTAACATTTCAAAATAAAAATACCATTGCTAGAGATTATTAGGGTAATTCTCTACATATGTCAATAATTATGCCCTTTGAGAAGAATATATTTACATATTTATAATATGGAAAATTCCCATAGGTTTTAAGAACCGTAACATTATATATATATATACTCTGCTACATATGCGGCTGGAGTCCCACCATGTGTACTCTTTGGTTGGTGGTTTAGACCCTTTTAGGGCAGAAACTGAAGGAAATCTCATCCAGAGACTGTCCCACCTAGGGATCCATCTCATATACAGTTACCAAACCTAGACACTATTATGGATGCCAACAAGTGCTTACTGACAGGAGCCTGATATAGCTGTGTCTTGAGAGGCTCTGCCAGTGCCTGATAAATACAGAAGTGGATGCTCACAGCCATCCATTGGAATGAGGACAAAATCCCCAATGGAGAAGCTAGAGAAAGAACCCAAGGAGCTAAAGGAGTATGCAGCCCTATAGGAAGAACAACAATATGAACCAACCAGGTTGATCTTTTTGCAGAGTTCCTGTCCTCTTCGGGTCCCTCAATCTTTCTCCCAATTCTTCTATAGAACTCCCTGAACTCCATCTAATGTTTGGGCCTGAGTCTCTGCATCTCTTTCCATTGGCTGCTTAGTGGAGCCTCTCAGATAGTTATGCTAGGTTCTTATCTGCAAGCATAACAAAATATCATTAATAATGTTAGGTATTGTTCTTACCCATGGGATGGGTAACAATTTGCAGCAGTCATTGGTTAGCCACATCCTTAGTCTCTGCTCTATTTTTTTATTTGTTATTTTATTTATTTACATTTCAAATGTTATCCTCCTTCCTGATTTCCCTGCCACAAACCCCCTATCCTATCCCCTCCCCACTGATTCTCTGAGGGTGTTCCTCTACCCACCCAACCACTCCTGCCTCACTGCCCTAGCATTCTCCTACAAAGGGGGCATCAAGCCTCCACAGGGGAAGGGTCTCCCCTCCCATTGATACCAGATAAGACCATCCTCTGCTACATATACAACTGGAGCCATAGGTCTCTCCATAGGGTCTCTTTTGTTGGTGGTTTAGTCCCTGGCAGCTCTAGGGGGTCTGGTTTGTTGATATTTTTGTTCTTCATATGAGGTTGCAAACTCTTTCAGCTTCTTCAGTCCTCCTAACTCTTCCATTGGGGTCCCCATGCTCAGTCCAATGGTTGGATGCAAGCACCCACATCTGTATTGGTCAGGCTCTGGCAGAGCCACTCAGGAAACAGCCATACAAGGCTCCTGTCAGCAAGTGCTTCTTGGTATCAGTAATAGTGTCTGGGTTAGATGTCTGCAAATGAGATGGATCCCTAGGTAAGGCAGTCACTGTATAGCCTTTCCTTCAGTCTCTGCTCTAGACTTTGTCTCCATATTTCTTGAGTATTTTGCTTCCCCTTCTAAGAGGGAATGAAGCATCCACACTTTGGTCTTCCTTCTTCTTGTGCTTCATATGGTATATGAATTGTATCTTGGGTATTCCGGGCTTTTGGACTAATATCTACTTATCAGTGAGTGCATACCATGTGTGTTCTTTTGTGACTGAGTTACCTCACTCAAGATGATATTTTCTAGTTCCATATGTCTAAGACTTTCATAAAGTCTTTGGTTTTAATAGCTGAGTAGTACTCCATTGTGTAAATGTACCACATTTTCTGTATCCATTTCTCTACTTAAGGACATCTGGGATCTTTCCAGCTTCTGGCTATTATAAATAAGGATGCTATTAACATAGTGGAACATGTTTCCTTTTTATATGTTGGAGCATCTTTTGGGTATCTTCCCAATAGTGGTATAGCTGGGTCCTCAGGTGTACCATGTCAAATTTTCTGAGGAACTTCCAGACTGATATTACAAGGAGTTCCATACTAATGATGACAAATATTAGGATTAGTATTTCAACATATGAATTTGAAGAGGCAAAAGCATATAATAATTGCACTGAAGAATAAATGTAGGTATATGTTTGGAAATATATACTGTGTAAACCCAATACTATATCTGGTTAGCTAAACAAATACATAGATCTTTATAATTAATAATACATAGTTAAAAGTTTTCCAATTTTTGTTCTCTTAAAGATTAGCTTATCTATTTCAAATCAGCAGAACAACTAAAATTAAAACAAAATGATGTTTTTTATCATAAAAGACTTTAAATTGATCACTTTTTAACTTATAATCAATAAATCATTTGATAATAATTTGTTAAAATTCAATGAATATGTAATTATCATACCCATTTTTCATTAAATATTATATAAAGCAGAAATACAAATTCAAGAGTAATGCATGTTTAGATTAGTGTCGAGACAATTATTGTATGTGATATAAGACTGATTCTTTTGCCTTACTCTTAAATATTATCCTAACTTTATGCCAACTATTAAAAGATATTCAATTAAATAGCTATTTGCTACCAAAATATCAAGTATTTTAAAAAAGTCAATTTTAATTATCATTAAGAAAACACTTCACATGATCAATGTAATAGTGAGGTAAACAAATTATATTTAAGATAAATAATGTTATGTTATATTAGTTATTCTGGACATTGCTCACTATGTGCTATTCTAGAGTAGGAAATGAATAATTGAGAATCCTTGATTAGGGCCCTATGGCTATAGCTTTGAGGCCAAAAACTCATACCTTAAAATACTTTGTGATAAGGACAAAATTTATAAAATTTTCTCAAAGTTCATAGTAGCAGTGATTTACTAATGATACAGGAGCAAACCAGGGCTCTATAACTAAATTGATACTTTTGTTAGATGTCAATAAATAAAGGAAATCAGCTAACTCATGTACTTAGTTAGGCTCTTCATGTACTTCACTCAGTGTAAGACTTCAAAATGTGGCTTTCTTCTTTATGTCCATTTATATAATTTATTAAATTTATTGAAATACATATGCTTAACCATCCTCCATCTCTATAATAAAGCCAACTTGATCATGATGGATGATCTTTTTGATACACATCTGTATTTGATTTACAAGTACTTTATTAAGAGAAGTTTTTTTCCTCTCCATTCATCTGTGACATTGGTGCAATTTTTTTATTGTGTTTTTACTATATTTTGGTATTAGAATTATTCTGTTAGGCATTTGGAAGAACTCATTCTTTATCCTTTGTTATTTTTTTTAAAATTAGTATTGGCTATAATTCTTGAAAGTCTCAGAGAACTATACTGTTCATCTATCTAGCTATTTATTCCTTTCTAATCTCTGGTTAATATTTATTTAAGTTGTTGGTATTTCCTTTACTTAACTGTACTGGTTTGGATAAATCTAGAAATTCCTCTGTTTTTTTTTTTTAGATTTTCCAATTTAATGGAATACCAGTTTTAAAAACATTGCCTTACAATGTTATAAATTTACTTAATCACTATTGTAATATGTCCCTATTCATCTCTTAATATGTTCATTTGGCTCATGCTCCCTCCTCTCTCATTTAACTGGTCTAAAGATTTTATTATAAGGATCAGCTCTTATATTCACTTGTTTTTTGTCTTGCTTTCCTTACTTCTAGTTTGCTAATTTCTGTTCTGGTTTTTGTTTCTTTCCATCTATTGTATCTGTTTTGGGATTCTTCTTGGTTTTTTGTTTTGTTTTGTTTTGTTGTTTTTTTTTCTTCAAATTCTGAGTTGAACCATTAACTCATTCATTTGTGCCTGTTGCAGAAATTCTTAATCCCTACCCATGGTTTCTACCCTGCCTTTGATAATATAGCTCCCAGGTAAAAGATACACACAAGCTTATATATTTACAATAAGCCTTAAATTGCACAAGAGCTGGGAGAGTACCTACCCTCCATGCTATTAGAATCTACTTGTTTATCAATAATTCTAAGTTGTTATTACTTACTATGTTTCATCTGGGCTGCTCTTAACTCAATTGGCCAGCCCTCAGGGACATATTGTCTTGATTCCTAATCCATGATGGTTTCTCCTTCCTTCTGTTGTACCTGCCTTTTCTCATGGTCCTCCTCCTACCAAATGTCCATGAAAACTAAACCCTATGTGTTAGCATCCAGAACCTGCGGCGGATATGGGCGGATCCACAGACCTGTCGCCAGGGCAACAGCCACCATATTCCCAGAATCCATTGGGTTCAACTCCCACCTTTACCTGGGACTACAATGTCACAACCCGTATATATGGGACAATTCCTCCATTTTTCTCTCTCTCTCCTCTCTCTTTCTGCGCCGCTACCCCCCCTACTCCCTCTCAATTAAACCTCTTGCACGTGGAACTGTCTAAGCCTGGTGTCTGCAGACACGTTCTGCCACGACCCAAACCCATCACTATGTATGTCTTTTCTGCCCAGATATTGGCCATTGGCATCTTTATCTACCAATCAGAAATAACTTGGGGGCAGGGTCACTTAGGCAACATGGACTCTTTTGTTTCTGGAGTAACCAGTCTTTGGGGCCCAATATTAGCATTAGAATATAAGTAACATTAGGCCAACCCACAACATTTGTCCTTTCTAATATTTTAGGGTAGGCACTTAGAATGGTATGTTCCCCTGTTAGAACTACTTTAGTGTATTTCATAAGTTTTGGTGTGTTGTATTTTCATTTTCATTTAGTCCCAGGAATTTTTTTATTTTTTTGATTCCTTTTTTTCTAGAACCCATTTATTACCCAGCAATGTGTTGTTCAATTTCCATGAGTTCATGTAAGTCCTAGGAAGTCTGTTGCTATTAATTTTCAGACTTTTTTGGTATTGTGATTTGATAGGATGCAAGAAATTATTTTTGTTCTTCTTTTGTATAAAAAGGATGCAAGAAATTATTTATTTTTATTTTTTCTTCTTTTGCATTTTTTTGAAATGTGTTATGTGGTCTTTTCTAGAGAAACTTCTAGGGACTACTGAGTTGAATGTCCATTTTTGGTGCTTGGATGCAATATTCTGTAAGTATCTACTAGGTCCATTTGATGTGTGATATTATTTAGTTTTGATATTTCTTTAGTTTTAGATTTTGTCCATGTGGTCTATCTACTGAAGAAAGGGAGCAACAAAACCATGTACTTTAACTTATTGTGATTAGTCTTCTACTTGATCATTTAGTAAGTTTTTTCCTGCACTTTCTACTTGGGTAGTTGAGTTTTTATTTTCATCTTCATTTCAGCTTGGATCTTTCTCAATATTTCTAATTTGATTTTAATTAATTAACTTAATTTAATAAAAATTTAATAATAAAGCTTTGTGATCCAAATTTTCTTTGTCAATTTATTTAGCTGTATTCTTATATTTTCTTGGACTTCTTCAGGAGTATAATCCTATCCTTATTATATTTACCAATGTATACATTTGTATCTTCTTTAACCTTCTTAAATTCCTTAATCATTCTTATAATTGTTCTTTTACGTTCTATGTCCTTGGGTTCATCTAGGTAATTTTAACTGAAGAACCCTATGGTTCATTATGGTTATAATTTATTTATTTATTTATTGTTTATTTATTTGTTTTGTGGGTGGAGGATACTATCTTTGGGTTTCATATTTTTATGTATATTTTCATATTTTTTTACAATGTAACCTGCATTTCTTATGTAGTATTCTAGACCATCTCTATTCAGTGAATGTCTTATTTTGTTTTTGTTGTTGCCAAGAGTGTAGTTAATTTCTACTTGGGTATGAAGAAGTGGTAGGCCAATCTTTTAGATACTTAGTGCTTTTGTTTAATTGGTAAGGCAAGCATGATCCTAATTTATTAGTAAGAAAGCTTGTAAATGTGATGTCTATCTGTTTCTGCCTTGTTTGATGTATAAGCTGTGCTGCCTGAGTTATGCCTTGGTGTATGAGGATGGAGCAAGTAGACTGGCATATAGGGTACTTACCAGGCTAAGTTAACTCACAGGCAGCAGGACATGCACTAGGCCTTTTGGTTGGGACAGCAAGAGTGGGCAAGTTTATTGGAAACTTGGAAACATTTTGGCTCCCAGGATGCTCTGATAAGGGTTATTCCCTAGCATGTGCAAAACCCAGTGTTCAAATTCCAGCTCCAAAATATTAAAAGAAAACAAAAATATACTACTATAGAGTAATATCATTTGAAAATTTGTAAAAGATTCTAAATTAGTGGATATTATTTTTTTCTTTTTTCTGTGAATCACAGGCTATAATTTTAAAACGGAATGAAATTTTAAGCATAAAACAAATACTTTAAAATTTAAGGGCAAAGAAAGAGGCAATATTATTATTATTATTATTATTATTATTATTATTATCAGGCATACCTGGTAACATGGGGAGGAGCCTAGAAGGAATGCTAACAGTATTGAATCTCCCTTTTAAAATAGTTACTTAATTTACTTAATTTCTTCATTTTGTATCAAATTTCATCTCAGTGATCCTGCTTTCTTAAAAGACCTGGTGAATGTTTCTTCCCCAAAGTACATATTTTTATTAATACTATAGATTCAATCTTCCCATTAATTTGGGAGGAAGGGATAATGAGTTACAAATAGTAAATACAGTTAAAACTTGCATGTACATAAATGAAATCCATGATGGGTTTGGGTCGCAGTGGACGCGTCTGCAGACACCAGGCCCAGACAGTTCCACGTGTAAGAGGTTTAATTGAGAGGGGGTGGGGGATACCGGCGCAGAAAGAGAGAGGGGAAGAGAGAGAGAGAAATGGAGGAATTGTCCCATATATACGGGTTGTGACGTAGTAGTCTCAGGTAAAGATGGGAGCTGAACCCAATGGATTCTGGGAATATGGTGGCCGTTGTCTTGGCAACAGGTCTGTGGACCCACCCATATCTGCTGCAGGTTCTGGATGCTAACAAACACTTTTCAATATTTATTATGCACATGAGTCATGCAAGGATCTTGAAAAATCTGACAAGGTCCAGGTTTGTGAAGTAGGTTTGTCTAGCACACTTTGAATAAAAATGGTCTTATAGGTTATATAAATAATTTTATTTTCACCTTTTATAAAGTGAGCATTTTATGCTAAACACTACATTAAGCTTTCTGATTGTATCCCATCTCCTAAATGATCTTAAATTTTTCTCACAATTATGTTTGCCTTACATGTTATATAACAGGCAGAGGCTGAGGAACTGCAAAAACTGCCACAAATATCACTTTGTATAAATCCATGTAGGTTTTGTATTGCCTCAAAGAACAGATTGGTCCATACAATTATGTTTTCATCTTCCCTGTTAAATTATCTGTCTTTGAAAAAGGCAAAATTTCAATTACTATTTCTATCCTTAATAAAGAGAATATGTGTAGCTATTTATATCTTGACTAAAAAAATGCTTCCCAAGGCTGTCTTCCAGTTTTAACTGCTCTGATAACAATTGGGAAAATATCTACACTCCAGTGAGAATTCAAATTGACAGTTAAGTGAAGGCTTTTATTTCTAGGTCTCAGTAGGCTGAAGTAAGTGTCAGGCCTAAAAGCAACTCCATTTCCCCAAACTCCAAAAGATAGTCCAGGACTCTAGGTGGATTTCTGGCAGCTAGCTAAAAGCCAGCATTCCTCAGGAACTTGTAAAGCCAGTTCCCCTCTACTAAGGCAGAAGGGACAAAGGGCTATCTGTGCAGCCTATTAGCACACCAAAGGTCAAACTGGCCTCCAGGCTTTCTCAGCATCACAAGTACCTGTTTCGCTTCTTCAGTGCTCACTATCCCTAATCTCTTTAAAGGTCTCAGGCTTCTCTTACCCCACAATTCAGAATGTGCTCCCTTGGCCTCTTTTGGTCACTCCAGCTCATGTTCCTACTCTAATCTGCTTGTGCTGCTCTCCTGGACAGATCCAGCCTGTGGGTGCCTCTCGTACAGGCTACTTCTTTCTCTCTCATGCTATGGATTCTTCCAGATGCCTCTGGGTGTTCTTTCTCTCATATCAATAATAAAAACCTTTCCTAAACTCTACCAGTGGCCATTCATATTGTCAAATGTATATAAGAAGCAGATCCCAAGTTCAAAGCCAATACTGAAAATATGAAGTTTAGTGCAAACCTGTACTAAATAGTGAGGCCCCCGTACAACAGCAACACCACAACCCCAACCAACAACAATAACAACAACAAAATATCAAGTAGAAAACAAAATATCTGGAACACTTGTTCTGTTCTACTGATTGACGTAGGGTTTGGTACTGACTACACTGTTTTTATTGCTGTAGCTCTACAGTATAACTTAAAATCAGTACTATTTTTTAGATTTCAAACCTGGGCCTCCTAATCCTGTTAATATGCAAGTAATTTCACTGTCCTGTTTTCAGAGTCCTAGTAAATGCTTCAATCATCATCTCTGCCTTTGCCATGCACTCCAGGTTTGTTTGTGCTGCTGATCTAATAAAAGGATCCTGCCAGTCACCCCAGATCCCGCTTCGATCTCCTTACATGCTTTCTGCTTCTTGGTCCCTGACAGGTGATCCTGCCCGAGATCTGCCTCCATAAAAAACTGCTTTTATACTTTTTTTTTTTTTAAGTTTTATACCAAGAAAGAACAGGCAGAGCCACCTAGAAGGGTCCAGATGAAGTTATCACTTGCAGAAAACACTAGTATCACTAGAGATAATCAGGTTCAACTAATTAAATGGGTATCAGGAAAACAAAATTACTTTTTCCTCTCATTTGTGAGTTCTACGTTTATATAGGTTCCTCAAATCATATATTTATTAAAAAAACATACAAACTCTAAGAGAACAAATGTAATTAATGAATTAATTTGAAGGAAGAGGAGAGAAAGGAGAAGGTAAAAGAAAATAGGAGTTATATATAAAATACCTTATGTGGTTTCATGATAATGCTTTTCTATAACTAAGTTTATTAAAACAGTTTAAAAGATAGTAAATAAGAGTTCTCATAGTTACTGAAATATAAAAGAAAATCAATGTTAAGTAAACTAAGGAAATAAAGGAGAACATGACTGTTCATGTGGAGTTGAGGCTTTTATTATAGATATAAATGAGAGCAGTCAGAGACAGAGATATATAGGAGAGTCCACAGTAAGCATGATTGACATGGAGCCCTGTAAAGAGAAGAGGGTGGAGGTGGAGTGGAGATGGGGAGCCAGAATGTAAGAAGTGAGGAGAATGGGAACCAAAACCAAGTAGCCAGAATGACTGGTTGGCATAGAAATCAGAAAAGCTGCTGTGGAAAGAAAAACTCAGGCCAGTTAGGGGCTGAAAAGTTTAGGGTAGGTATGTCAGCCAGGATGTCTGCATAATAACTGCTGGTAATGCTGAGAGAGGATGGCAAAGAGTGTCTGCTTCGATATGTTAATAGGAACCTCAGTTAGCCATCTGTCCCAGGTTTGAGACCTAACATATACATAAATGATTAATGAATTATATATTGCACATATTCATAAATGTCTACATGTGCATATATGTACTTTATAGAATATACTTCATTTATTTACCTAAAGTGTGAATTTATAGAATAACATCCCTTAGGATTCAACACAATTCCTATCAAAATAGTTGCAAACTGAATCTAAGAACATATTCAAATGATCATTCACCATGATGAAGTTGCCTCCATGCCTGTTAGATCTCAAAGAAACCCAAACAAATAGTTGAGGTGATTACTAACATATCAAATTGAGGTTTTTTTTAACATAAAAAGTATCAGCTACAGAGTCCTGGCTCCTTGCTTGGCTCCTCTCTTGATTTTCTTCATTCCTCTCTTGGTCCTTGGCTCCTCTCTTCATCTCCTTCCATCCTAATCTCTTTCTTTCTCACTTTCCAGTGCTCCTCTCCTGGCCAGTCTATTCTGCTGGCCATGTTCACTCTGGACCCTTCCAGATGCCACTTGTTATTCTCTCACTAATACGTACAATAAAAGTCTTCTCCTCAACCTAGGAGTGGTCATGTCCTTATTTTCATTCAATCCCTGAAATGTTAGGATGGTTCCACATATGTAAATTAATAAATATAATTTACCACATAAACATATTGAAATACAAAAACACATGATGACCTAATTAGACCAAGCAAAGGCATTTGACAAAATCCAAATTCCTTTCACAGTAACAGTCCTGGTGCAACTAAAGGGATACCACAAATTCTAACTAAATCAGTCTTAGGCATATACTCAAAGTGTTAAGTTTCATAGAAGATATGTTTGTAGAGTGCATTATGGTGAGGTGGGAGGGGTCCCTTGGTGGGCCCAGGCTGAGGCATCCCTCTCCCATGAGTTTCCAGCCATACTATGGGTATAGTGTAGAATAGAGTTTACTTAGGGCAAGGGAAGGGGAGTTGAGATGGGAGTAGAGACAAAGACCAAGACAGAGACAGAGACAAAGAGGAGAAGCCAGCCAGGAACACATGGAGAGAGAGGGGAGAAGACAAAGAAGAGTGGGGAGAAAGGGGTCAGGGAGGGAAAAGTACCAGAGAGTGAAGGGCAGAGAGAGCAAGGAGGGGCCAAATAGCCCCTTTATAGCAAGCCAGGCCTACCTAGCTTTTGCCAGGTAACTATTTTATAGCAAGCCAGGCCTACCTAGCTTTTGCCAGGTAACTGTTTTATAGCAAGCCAGGCCTACCTAGCTTTTGCCAGGTAACTGTTGGGCATAACATAGAAGGAATGCCACCACAAAGTATGCAACATTTTACTCTAGCGATGATCACTCAACTGTGTTCATTGTTGCTCTACTAATAATATACAAAAGCCCCAAATTGGAAACATTCTAAATCTGCATCCACTCATAAATATGTGGAAAGCTCTTTGTGCCACTTCAAGGATTTTGGCAAAAAAAAAAAATTGACATTGGGATAGGACAAGAAAGTAAGCTCAAAATCTTTATCATTTTGATAAGTCCCTGAATACCATGGGAACCTTTGTGTAAGCCTTGTTCCTTGACTATATTGTTTATGCCTTATAACTGGCCATGTTATTTGCATGCACCTAGAATGATATAAAAGCAGACTGAAAAAATTAAACCAGCTTCAGTACTTGCTGGAGTCATGCTATTGTGTTATCTAATTGGCTCTTTTTGCTTTACTCCTCAGTTCCTACCTTGAGATTCTGTTGGCTGGATGAGCAAATGTGGTCACAAATAGGAAATAAAATGTGGTATATTGGTACAATAGAATATTGTAGTAGTAGAATATTATGAAAATGCCTCTTATATTCTTAGACTATAGAAATTTTGCTGGATATCACAGAGTTAATAATATAACTCGTGGTCACTTAATAATTAAGACTACCATCTTATTATATAAACAAACTGTTAGTTTACCTTGCTTTTTTTTATGTAGTAAAGGAATTTATTGATGACTTACAGTCTGTAGTCCAACTTCCAACAATCAACTCCCAACAATGGTCGGCAGCAGCTGTGAATGGAAGTCCGAGGATCCAGCAGTTGCTCAGTACCACAAGGCAAGCAAATGAAAAAGAGCAAGCTTTCCTTCTTCCTTATATAGGTCTCCAGCAAAAGGTGTGGCCCAGGTTCTCTGGGATTCATAGCCACTATACCTCGAGATCTCCGAGCCAAGATTCAGGTCGGAAATTTGTATCTCTCAGCCTCCAGATTAGGGCCAGGTGAGCCTTCTAATTCTGGATTGTAGTTCATTTCAGATATAGTCAAGTTGACAACCAGGAATAGCCACTACACTGTTATATTTGTTGTTAGAGGTGTTTCTCTCTTACTGCTTTTAAAATTCTTTCTTTGTTTAGTGCATTTGGTGTTTTAATTATTATGTGATGGGAGGAATTTCTTTTCTGGTCCAGTCTATTTGGAGTTCTATTGACTTCTTATATGTTCATGGGCATCTCTTTCTTTAGGTTAGGGAAGTGTTCTATAATTTTGTTGAAGATATTTACTGGCCCTTAATGTTGGGAGTCTTCACTCTGTTCTATACCTATTATCCTTAGGTTTGGTCATCTTATTGTGTCCTGGATTTCCTGGATGTTTTGGGTTAGGAGCTTTTTGCATTTTGCAGTTTCTTTGACTGTTGTGTCAACGTTTTCTGAGGTATCTTCTGCACCTGAGATTCTCTCTTCTCTCTTGTATAATGTTGGTGATGCTTTACATCTATGACTCCTGATCTCTTTCCTAGGTTTTCTATCTCTATGGTTGTCTCCCTTTGTGGTTTCTTTATTGTTTCCATTTCCATTTTTATATCCTGGATGGTTTTGTTCATTTCCTTCACCTGTTTGTGTTTTCCTGTAGTTCTTTTAAAAAAAAAAAAC
>NC_045030.1:113354731-113369008 GCF_008632895.1 Mastomys coucha
TTGACTGTTGTGTCAATGTTTTCTAAGGTGTCTTCTACCCCTGAGATTCTCTCTTCTATCTCTTGCATCTGTTGGTGATGCTTACATCTATGGCTCCTGATTTCTTTCCTAGGTTTTGTATATCCAGGTTGTCTTTCTTTCTGATTTCTTTATTGGTTCTATTTCTATTTTTAGATTCTGGATGGTTTTGCTCATTTCCTTCACCTGTTTGATTGTGTTTTCCTGTAGTTCTTTAAGGGATTTTTGTGTTTCCTCTTTAAGAGCTTCTAGCTCTTTACCTGTGTTCTCCTGTATTTCTTTGAGAGTTCTATTTATGTCTTTCTTAAGTTCCTGTATCATCATCATGATAAGTGATTTTATATCTGAATCTTGCATGTCTGGTGTAATGGTGTGTGCAGGACTTGCTATGGTGGGAGAATTGGGTTCTGATGATGGCAAGTGACCTTGTTTTGTGTGGTTTGTTTTCTTATGCTTGCCCCTGTCATCTGGTTAACTCTAGTGCTACCTGCCTTTGCTATATCTGACTGGAGCTTGTCCTTCATGTAATCCTGGTTGTGTCAGAACTCCTCAGAATCAAGCTGTCTATGTGATTCTGGGATCCTGGGATCCTGGGCTTGTTAAATCACCTGGGAGTGTGGCTTTTTCTGTGAGTTGTGGGACTGGCTGCAGAGCTTGTGCCCAAGGTCTGCTAAGAACACTAACCCAGACAGACTGGAAGCAACCCAAGTCACTGGGCTGGAGGAGTTCCTGTGTGACTGGTTCCACTGATCCCAGTTACTCCCAGTGTTGGGACAGATGTTGGTTCCTTCTCTCCTCTGATCCTGGGTGTGTCAGAGTGCCTGGGAGTGGAGCTTCCTCTGAGTGTTGTGGGACTGGCTGAGGAGCTTGAGCCCAAGGTCTGGTCTGGACCCCAGCCCAGACAGACAGGAAGGCAGGGTTTATCTATCTTGTTGATTTTCACAAACACCCAGCTCCTGGATTTGTTGATTCTTTGTATTGTTCTTTTTGTTTCTATTTCATTGATTTCAGCCCTGAGTTTGATTCTTTCCTGCTGTCTGCTCCTCTTGGGTGTATTTGCTTCCTTTTGTTCTAAAGCTTTCAGGTGTGCTGTCAAGATGCTACTGTATGCTCTCTCTGTGGAGAGCTTTTGACGCAGCTTATAGCAATTTGCTGCTTATAGAAATTTGGCAAGTATTTGTCACTGGGCTCAAGGAAGCAGGCTCAGATAAGAATACTTACATTTGTGCTAATTCAAGGATCAAGGTGAACATAGCCAAGGAATGTGTGACTCCCCTTTTGTCTTGGTAATCCTGATAATCCAGGGACTTGGGGACTTTGTTTATTGCTTTGTTTGATTATTACCTGGAGTGATCATTTTTTTCTTTCCCTTGTTTGATCACTTTGCCTTTGATCTAAGAACTGATAGTTCTATTCTCTGCTAGTACCTAGAATGGTTTAAAAGCTGGGTGGGTAAAATTAAAGCCACTTCAGCATCAGCACTGGCTGGAGTCAATTTATAATGTTTGTCTAATTGTCTTTTTATTTTCAATCCTCACTCCTGCCCTTGAGACCCTGTTGACTGGCTTGGTCATCTCTCCAGGTTCTTTCTGGAGGCACTCAGAGATATGAGTTTTCCTCTTAGCACTGCTTTCATTGTGTCCCATAAATTTGGGTATGTTGTGTCTTTATTTTCATTAAAATTTTAAAAAGTCTTCCATTTCACTATTCATTCCTTGACCAAGTTATCATTGAATAGAGCATTGCTCAGCTACCATGTGTATGTGGGCTTTCTGTTGTTTTTGTTATTATTGAAGGCCAGCCTTAGTCCATGGTGATCTGATAGGATGCATGTGATTATTTCAATTGACTTTTATCTGTTTTGTGATCAGTTTTGGAGAGGGTACCATGAGGTGCTGAGAAGAAGGTATATTCTTATGTTTTAGGGTGAAATGTTCTGTAGATATCTGTTAAATCCATTTGGTTCATAACTTCTGTTAGTTTTACAGTGTCCCTGCTTAGTTTCTATTTCCATGATCTGTCCATTGATAAGAATGGGGTGCTGATGTCTCCTACTATTATTGTGTAAGGTGCAATCTTTGCTTTGAGGTTTAGTAAAGTTTCTTTTATGATTGTGGGTACCCCTGCATCTGGAGCACAGATGTTCAAAATTGAGAGTTCAGCTTGGTAGTTTTTCCCTTGGATAGGTATGAAGTATTCTTCCTTATCACTTTGATAACTTTTGGTTGAAAGTTGATTTTATTTGATATTAGAATTGCTGTTCCAGCTTGTTTCTTGGGACTATTTGCTTGAGTAATTTTTTTCAGCCATTTACTTGGAGGTAGTTTCTTTGTCACTGAGGTGCTTTTCCTGTATGTAGCAAAACTCTGGGTCCTATTTATGTATCCAGTCTATGTGCTTTTATTGAAGAATTGAGTTCATTAATGTTAATATATATTAAGTAAAAGTGATTGTTGCTTCCTTTTATTTTTGCTGTTTGAGGTGGAATTATGTTTGTATGATTATCTTCTTTTGGGTTTGTTGAAAGATTACTTTCTTGCTTTTATTAGGGTCTATTTTCCCTCCTTGTGTTGAAGTTTTCCATCTATTATCTTTTAGGGCTGGATTTGTGGAAAGATATTTTGTAAATTTGGTTTTGTCATGGAATATCTTGGTTTCTCCATCTATGGTAACTGAGAGTTTTGCTGGGTATAGTAGCCTGGGCTGGCATTTGTGTTCTCTTAGGATCTGTATAACATTTGCCCAGATCTTTTGGCTTTTATAGTCTCTGGTGAGAAGTCTGATGTAATTCTGATAGGCCCTCCTTCATATGTTACTTTACTTTTTTTCCTTACAGTTTTTAATATTCTTTCTTTGTTTTGTTCATTTGTTGTTTTGATTGTTATGTGACAGGTGGAATTTCTTTTCTGGTCCAGTCTATTTGGAGTTCTGTAGGCTTCTTATATGTTCATGTGTGGGGTGGTGAGCTGTGCACAGACAGCCTGGTCCCCAGTGGAACACAGGTTTTGAACCCTGGAGACCGGGCAGGTGACTTATCCCCCGCAAGGTTTAGCAGGTGTTCAGCCATACCCTGGCTCCTGTTGCAACTACAGCCTCCCACAGTCCCTTGCAGAGAAGTGTGTGGCCATTAGTCACATAGGGCAACACCCCAAGCTTCTGGTATTTTGTCTGGACTCCACCTCCACAGTTACCTGGCAACAGCCAGGCATGTTCCTCCCCACAGTTACCTGGCAACAGCCAGGTAGCCCCAGCCCACTATAAAAGGGATTGTTTGCCCCCTCCCTCTCTTGTTCTTATTCTCTTGCTCTTATTTTCTTACTCTTGCCTCTTGCTCCCCCTCTCTCCCCATTCCCTTCCCCCCTCTCTCCACATGGTCATGGCCAGCCTCTAATTTCCTACTCTTCTCCCTCTCTCTGCCTTTCTACAATAAATGCCTTAAAACCATGGACTGTCTCTTGTCATCAGGATCTGTCATGCTGGAGCAATGGAGCAGGTCTTCCTCTAACAAGCTACACATCTAATCTCCTGCAGGAGACCTCCCTCCATTGCCAGACATGGCCACCAGCCAAATCCAGCCACCCACAGGAGTAAGACAAGGATTCTCCTCCCTGCCCTTTTCCCTTTGGCCCAGGCCAGAGCCTGCCCTCAGGCCCCCACTCTGTTGTCAGCTCTTCCACGACATCTAGCATTGTCTGTGGTGTGTTACGAGCTAGAACCTGCTATCCTCTGCCTCCGTGCAGGCCCAGGGACCCTGAGCCATCTTCAGCAGGTTCCCCAGGAACCTCAGACTGAGCTTTCCCCATCCCACGAGTGGGTGTCCCAAGGCTTCTCATACCCCAATGATGGGGTGCACAGTCAAAATTCCCAAGTCCTGCCTCACCCAGTGGCCCGAGCCCTGAGCTGGACACCATTTTTAACCCACATTCATGGGCATCTCTTTCTTTAGGTTAGGGAAGTTTTCTTCTGTAACTTTGCTGAAAATATGTACTGGCTCCTTACTTTGGAAATATTCACTCTCTTCTATACCTATTATCCTTAGGTTTGGTCTTCTCGTTGTGTCTTGGATTTTCTGGATATTTTGGGTTAGGAGCTTTTGCATTTTGCATTTCCTTTGACTGTTGTGTCAATGTTTTCTATGGTATCTTCTGCCCCTAAGTTTCTCTGTCTCTTGTATTCTGTTGGTGATGACTCCTGATCTATAATTCCTGTCTCTTTTCTAGGTTTTCTATCCTGAGTGTTGCCTTCCTTTGTGATTTCTTTATTATTTCTATTTCCAGGTTTAGATCCTGGATGGTTTTATTCCACTTCTTCAACTGTTTAGTTGTATTTTCCTGTAATTCTTTAAGGAATTTTTGTGTTTTTTCTTTAAGGGCTTCTACCTGTTTAGCTGTGTTCTCCTGTATTTCTTTAAGGGAGTTATTTATGTCTTTCTTAAAGTCTTCCATCGTCATCAGGAGATGGGATTTTAAATGAGAGTCTTGCTTTTCCAGTGTGTTGGAGTATCCAGGATTTGCTGTGGTGGGAGAAATGTGTTCTGCTGATGCCAAGTAGCCTTATTTTTTGTTGCTTAGGTTATTGTACTTGCCTCTTGCCATCTCATTGGTATCACTGGTGTTATTTGGTCTTGCTGTTTCTAACGGGAGCTTGTCCTTCCTGTGGACCTGTAAGCTTGTGATCTTAAGTGTGTCCGCACTCCTATAAAGACCAGCTCTCTCCTGGGTGGAATTTGGTTGTGGAGGGACATGGGACAACCTTAGCTCCAAGACATAGATAGAGACTGGAAGGATCCTATCCCCAGATCTATCGCTGTTCCTGTGCCCTGTGTGCTCCTGATGGTCCCTCTTTGGACAGTTATTGTAGCAAATGTGGTGACCTCACCTCTGGGCTTTGGAGTGAGAGCATTCCTGGGATACCAGCTCTTTCCTGGGTGGAATTTGGGTGTAGAGGGCTGTGGGACAGCCTTAGCTCTGGGGCACAGATGGAGACTGGAAGCTTACATTGTGTCTTACTATTTTGAAGTCTTATATAGACTAGTTCATCATTTATTTTCTCTCCTTACACCTACAATAAATTTCCCATTCCCAGTTTATGACCTTTAGTTAACAGAAAGTGGCATCATTTCTAATCTAGAAGGAATTGTTTCCCTTTTTGTAAATTTTTTCCAAGCTTGCTTTCTTTTCCTCATGCAATTAGCCTGTGATATAGGAAGTTTTACAGAACTCTACTTGCAGCTTTTATTGAATAGGGTGCTTGAGATTGTTTCAATTTAGGAATTCTATCAAATTATCAGGAATTACAAAATCATCAATTTCTTGACATGACATTACTATGTGCTGTAAATCTTCATATTGATTCTGTAAGACATCTGCCCAATAGTGTGAACTGATACCCATGAATCATTAGACTATGTAATAGTGACAGGAAAGGAATATCAACAGCAAGAAACAATTCTGGGACGAAGTCTCTAAGGACTCTACATTCTCAGAGCACACCCATTGCAGTTCTGCCAAATGGTGGACCATCTTAAGGAAACTCACTTGCATGACTTAGCCTTTCGTAGATGACTTCTGACAATAGATCACTCTACAGGAAACTGAAATCAGGCCATCTGCAAGATCAGCAAGTGCTTTTAACTGCCGAATCATCTCTCAAGCTTGAAAAAATTTACATTTATGGAAATTACATAATCTGAAATTTAGAGGGCTATATTAATATCTAATCCAAATTACCCTTTTGCATCATAAGAAGAAAGAATTATATACAATTTCTTGGTAGAACAACAATACAGAATTATAATGTGCAGTTCTGTAGTAGAAAATATAGAGAACTTGGAAAACTTACGTTATATATTTGAAGTTCTCTTTAAATGAAACATCAGAAGTTGACTTATAAAAGGTATGATGCTCCATACCTAGGATCAAAACCTTTTACGAATCAGCTAGATATGCAGTGTGATGAGAGAGGTTATGCCTTGCATGTGCAATGGCTTAGGTTTTATCCTTAGGATCAGAAAAAAAAATCTGCACACATATTCAGCCCAAAGCTGAAAATTCATTAAGACAAATAATAGTTTTCATTTTTCACCTAATTTACTCAGTCGCTGTCAAATTTATAAAGATGATATGGAATAATTAGTATTTAATTAGTATCTTAATTTCTACTCTTTGAATTATATATATATGTATATATATGTATATATGCATATATGTGTGTGTATATGTTTGTGTGTATGTGTAAATATGTATATATATATACATATAAATATATGGAGATTAGAAGAGTAAAAGATGTCTTTCTACAAGTATAATTACAATTACTTGCTATAGAAGCACTGTCATACCATGACTGCAAACATCCATTGCATTTATGAGAAAATTCATTATATGCTTTCAGAACGTCCCTCTTTCTGTCTCTAGCCTCTTCAAATAAAATATTTCCAGAAACAGTATTGTGACCTTTTATTCAACCCAAACCTTTCATCATTGTATTTCAAGTGTTTTTCTAAGGCTTATATATGAATATCTGGATGACAATATATTCTTGTAACTGAAAAACTCAATGGACTTTAAAATGCCAAAGTCTTCAGAAAAAGGGAACATTCCTTTTATTAATATTAACATTTTCTACAGAATGTGTTACCTTGTACAGGATTTTCAGCTATATACACTTGAGTGGAAGTGTTGAGTTTCTATTCAAAGGAGAATTTGAAATGTTCTGTTCATGCAAGTGTATGAAGCTTTCTCAAGGTTATAGCACAGGAAATTGTCATTTCATATGACATGTTAAGCTTTGCTACACAAAAATTTGTTATTAGAATGTTACTAATATGCATCCATATCATTATATAATTACCATTACCATACATCATGAACTTTTCTCACCTTTGACTTGGAATTTACACACTAGCTGATTGCTTTTAATCATAAGTGTTATGTCTGTTATGTCTAAGTGATTCAAAGCTACTTAGTTAACTACAACATTTGGGGGCATCTTTAAAAATAAGATGGGATCTGGTAAGCTAACTCAGCAATTAAGAGCACTAACTACTACTTTTCCAGAAGACAAGAGTTTAGTTCCCAATATCCACATTGCTGTCTCAAAGTTACTTATACTTCCAGCTCCAGGAGATCCAAAACCATCAGCTGGCCTCTATATAATGTGTGTGTACACAATCAGTCAGAAAAATGTATATGGATAAAAATGAAAATAAATCTAATAAAAAGGAAGGCAGGATGTAGAAAGAATATCTTGTGTATTGTATGGATGTATCACCTGTCAATGAAAAAGCCTATGTCATTTGGCCTATGGCTTGGTCAGGAAATAGATGTGTAACATCCAGGAGACAGGAAGGATTCTGGGATAGAGCAAGGCCCAGGAGATCCACTCAGGGAAGCTAAGAAGAAATGGAATCATGATACCTGAGCAGAGGTAACCAACCATGTGGCAAAATGTAGATTAAAATAAATGAGTTTTCTTAAGTTATGATTCTAGTCAGAGAAAAACCTAGCTATATAACCAAGGTATTTATAAATATATTTTGAGTCTATGTCTTATTTCTGAAAGCAAAGTGCTGGGGGGTAGAACCAGGCCTAACTTCTATAGCAGGAAGTTTTATTATACTGAAGCCTGATTATGTGTCAAAAAAATTTTCACCCAAATTATGTCGTGTAGGTGGGGATATAAACCACTGCCTTGTGTAGTAATTCATAATTCACATTTATATAGTAGAAAACCATTGCTACTCCATTGAGAAATGCAAAATTTTAGCTAGATTCCAGATCTAATGAATTGTTTTGTGTGTTTTTTTTTAAACAAGATTCTTAGTGATTTTATACTTGTTAAAATATGAGTATGACCAGACAGGTGAAAGGATTGATGTGGTTGAAAGAAATCATGTCAGTCTTTCCTCCGAGAATACTAGAATAAAGCAAATGCCTCATAGTAAGATCATGATTTATCCTTCCCTATTATATTCATAGTCTTGTTGCTATGTACCCTCTATTTCTATATCCTGAATGATTTCCCAATTTTTCACTCTGAGATTTTTTTTTTTGACTTATTTTAGAAAATGTTTGCCAGGTATCCTTTCATTTTGATTTTATGTGGGATTTCTTAGTCTCAATTTGTAACCCAGGCTGGCCTGGAACTTATCTTGGAGCTCTGTCTTGGTTTAAACTCATATATTCCTCCTGCCTCAGTCTCAAAAATTCTGGGACTACAACATAAATCACAATGCCAGACTATACCAGATAGAAATCTTTACACACTGGGATATTCTTTAATCGCATTGGCTTAAGGTATACAGTTAAGCAAATTTGACTATGAGTAGGCAGAATTATATTTAAGTACATACTTTTGTTTTTGTTCTATCTACCTACCTACCTATCTATATATATCATATATATATATATATATATGTATATATGAAATTTATCTATTAAATATCACTCTGACTTTCAAGCCTCTGTAAGGTCAGTCAATGAACTTCAGGATATTAAACCAAAATGAGAATTTCTGCTTTTCTCAGATAACATAAGTGTGATAGAATTTGCCCACATAATCTTTGTTATCATTTCTTCTATATGTAAAGCAGCCATGCTATTCCACCTGACATATGACATATGTTGAGGCTGTAATACTTAATCTGATGTTTTCACAATCTCCAAATGATCTGATTACACTAAAAATATTTGCTGCCTCCACTAATTAACCTTTTCAGTATATACTTTGGGGATTTATTTTATTGCATGTTTTTCAGAAATAAATTATATTTCACATTCTTCACACTGTTCTTAGAGTATTCTCTATTACAGTGCATGATTATCTATAAGCACAATAATTTGACATATTCACCTAATAAACTGCTACTATGACTTAAATTTCATGTATAAATTATACAATTATAATTACAACAAAATGGTTTTATATGATTGCATTAGTTCAATTTTTAAACTAGACAATTTAAAAATTGACATTTCTTGAAAAGTATGAACTAAAAACTTAAGTTTGAGGACTGTGAGCAAATAAAAATGTAATTCCAATCTAAAGCAGAATTATGCTACTCAGAAAAAAATAAAGAGAATTAATTTGCATTTTATTAATCAGTAATAGGGGTTATGAGGTGTCAATTATGTTCCACATATGACCTTTTTAAATTTCTAGGTAATGTACCTCAATTAATTGTCTGTGGCATCATAAAGAACCCTTTTCATTGCAGCATGACTATGAAAAGCAATAAAATTCTTTCTATGCAGCTGAAGTATGAAATGTACAACTGACCTTAGCACTTAGGAGTATAGTAGCTCACTGTGTTAATGTAGATTTTCTGTTGGCATAAATTACCATTAAGTCAAAAGTATGAGCAGCTCAACTAACATTTTCTAACTAGTCACAGTGAGAGTTGTAAAGTCATAGAAATGGCCATGCTTTTAAGTTAATATTATATTGCCTGCTGTGTAAATATATAATGAAAATTAATTCAGAATGATCTAGCTACCATAATGAACTACACTGGAAATAGTGTTTTTGAAGTAACTTTAATTCTCATTAAAGGATTTTTAAATTGTTTCTGAAATTTTCAAAAGCTATAAAGAATTAGAAAACATTTGCTTGCCATTCACTTATTTATCCTAATATGTACAAATTAACTTATTTTCAATAAAGTAATAACAAAACCAGGAAATTACCATTATTGGAATATAAGTATGTTTCTTCTAGCTTTTAAACAATGAGTAACAATGGAGAAAATAAATTAAAAGTCTCATAACTGAGCTGGTATTGAGGATAAGCCAAATTTTTTAAAAAATTATTTCTGAGAAAAGTAGTAGAAAATAACACAGGCTCCAATGGCAATAATGATAATCTAGGATTATACTGAGCTGTCGTGTATAGCTTCAGGAACTCTACTATAACTGCATGAATACCATTTCTGTAAAGAAATTTACACAAGCCATTCTGCTTTACATGATTTAATTTATCACTATATGAGACATTACTATGAATCAACTCTCTATTTAAGTTCCAGTAACTGGCTTTGCATTGATATTTCCTATCACATAATTAGAGGAAACATTTATTAAAGATGAACCTGAGCCATTTTCTGTTCTAAAACTGATTTAACATCTATTAAAATCCCAGAATAAGTGATCTTTCCATTAAGTCATCTTCTGAATTTTAGTGCTATTCTTTCCCTAAATAAAATAGACTTTATTTTGATATTCTCAAGAAAATACAGTACACAGACATGTGCATGCAAACAAACACATAGAAAGTTTTCATTTGTATAATATAAGGCTGTCCTGCTCTCAGAAATCAAAGGTTTTTAATTAAACCTTTCAGTGCTAGTGTGAGAACCAAGTAAACAAACACACACACACACACACACACACACACACACACCCAAACCACCAGGAGGCCAGGAATTTCCTTAGAGTTTAAGGTCAGGAAGTTTCAAAAGAATTTACTGAGTAACATCTGGCCCCAGGAGATGCCCCAACTGCAGGGAGTAAAGGTTCCAGAGATGTCTCTACAGAAGTGGGGGTGGATCTCTCACTACCCCTTCTGCATGCCAAAGCTATCTCTTCACCAGGGGCCACCAAGGGCCACAAAGAACAATGGGCTCCACCAATGAGAGATAAACAACTCATACTGTTAACCTAAAACCTATATTCTGAAAAAGTATAAAGAGTGGGTGCTTTCTTCTTGGGAGTCTCAGCCTCTCCTTCAGTGCACTGGAACAGTAAAAATCCTCTTCCTTTTTGCATCCATCCAGGCTCCGCATGGTTCTACCCAGGGGATCCCCAGTAAGCTAAGGCTCTACAGAATCTTACAAGAGTAAATAGAGATATTTAGTCTTATTTTCCTATTTGTATACCTTTCTTTTCTGCTCTTTCCATATTGCTCTGGCTAGTGCATCTAGTGCTATATTGAAAATGATTAGCAATGGTGCACACACATATCTTGATCTTGAATTTCAATGGGATATTTTTTTAGCTTTTGTGTATTTAGAATAATGACCATTGCAAATGTATCATATATAGCTTTCACAATGCTTAGGCATGGTCCCTCCAGTCCTACTCCAGTTGTTTTATCATGAATGCACACTTATGTTGCTCAAAGGTTTTTCCTTCATATCGTGAGATGACCAAGTGTTTATTTTTCTTCAAACCCATTTATATTATTTAGTATATTCATTGTCTTACATAAGTTGAATAATTCTTGAATATTTGGGATAAAGTTATCCTGATCATGTTGTATGCTGTTGTCTTCAGCTTGCAAATATTTAAGACATTTTTATGTATATTCATCAAGTATATTGGCCTGAAGTTTTCTTATATTATATTTTAAACTGGTTTTGATATTAGAATTATGCTGGCTTCATAGAAGAAATTTGGAAGTGGTCCTTATGTTTTATTTTTCTACAATAATATAAGAAGTATTAGCTGCAGATCTTCATTCAAAGTCTGGTAGAATTCTGAAATGATTTTTATAGTATGGTATGAATGCTTAAATACATTTAGTTATATAAATAAATGTTCTTAAGCACATTGAAATATGCAAACACTGAATTTGCTCAAGGGACATATTTTACAAATTCTAGAGAAAGTTTGTTCTCAAAATGAAAATAACATATTCTCCAAAAAATGATTTGAAAATAAAAAACACATCTCCTATCTTTTGTCATTCCAGTCCTGAAAATTTTTACAGTCTTAAAGGAATTGCATGAGTAAAATAGTTTTTAAAAGCCCTTACTTACAATCATTTTCAAAAACTGTAGATTATAGATATTTAGAATTGCCTACTTCATCAATTCTGTTTTTGACCTTCCAGAAGCAATAATAAATTAATTGTGGCAAAGAAGGAAATTAATGCTCGGTACTATAAATCTGGTCAAAATTCTACTATGTCTGGGAAAGTCATAGGGTGTTTAGAGGAATTTACTACAACATTTTGCTAAATGAAAACAGTTCAAACTCGCTTCTAAATATTTATGTCTGTACCTTCAGATTAGTACTAATCTTACCACTTGGTAATGAAGCTTCTGTTTATAATTGGCTGAGCTTAATATAGAGCATCATAACTGGTTACATGGGTGAGGAGTAATTGTGTGCTTGACTTTAAATGAGACATCTGTAGCTCAGAGAACATTGCATAAAGGGAGCAGAAAGCGTGTAAGAACTTAAGTTTATAGAGGAGTCCTAGGAAAGCCTGTATTGTGAGTATAACATGGCCTTTTACATTATGAATGTATAGCAGCTAAGGTTACTTTCCCAAGATCTGAACAAGAGAAAAAATATGTAAGTAGGAGTGGGACTATATGGGAAGAAGGGTATCAGCAAAAGGTTGAGGGAGACAAAAGAAGGTAAGGGTTGTGAAAATGATCTCAACACTGAATGCATTCATAAAAATTTCAAAAAGGAATAAAACAATAAAATCATTGAATTGTGAAAAAAGACTGGCTAGCTATGAATTAACAATAATTTAAATCACATGGCCTTGTGACTGAAAACCTTAGACAAAATAAAATTATTAGGCTTCAAATGTAATTGCTTCTTCTGCTCTTTGATCTGGGGAAAATTATCTAATTTCTCTTAGCTTCATTTCCTGCTCTATTTCTTTATGTATATATAATGTATGCCATCACTACTGGTCTTACAATTTTATTAATATCTAATGAAAGTATAGATTTGAAACACTTAACAATATATAAAATAAACAAGAAAGAAGTTGATATCATTATTTTACTTTCTTATCCAATTTTAGATTAACAAGGGTTGAGAGATTTGTGGAGTTGAAAGAGAGCTAAGTTCACTGTTAAGGAAGGGGAGATGGTAGAACACAAATGGTATGAAGTGAGAAAAAATAATGAAGAAGTAGAAGGAGGTAGGGAGAAGCAAGAGAAAGTAGGGTAGAAAACAAGGTTTGGAGAAGGACAAAATTAGCCAGAGGAGATGTGGCAAAAATTTAACATAAAGAGTGTTTGAAAGAATCATATGGAAACCTACTATTTTATAAGCTTCCTGTAGATAGATAGATAGATAGATATAGATGTGTGTGTTATATGTATACATACATAAACATATATATATGTATACATATACACATATATGTATATATGTGTGTGTGTTTAATTATGGCTACTCTACATGGAAGATTATGTTCCTTGAAGCCAGAGGTTTTCAAATAAAAAGCCCAAAACAAAATGTGGAATATTTTACCTTCAGTTGGTGGTCAGAGATGTCCTAGATTTCACCAAACAATCCAGAATTCAATTGATGTCCCAAACCTATTGCTGTACAGGCAGCATAAACTGAACTCACTGAGTTATTAAAAACAAAATAATGAGTTGTTAAAAATAAAACAATGAAGCCTATAAAGTAACTTTTATTCACCTGATGTAATTGTCTTTTTGGAGGCTTATTGCTGCCTAAGCTCACTCTTCCTATTTTTTCTAAACTATGGCTAGCTGATTCAACTCAGCTGTTCTGGCTCAAATACCTCTCTAAGATGACTGATTCAATCTGGCTTCTCACTGGTGGAATTGCTATGCTTGGTCTCAAACTAACTCTGGCAATTTGCTCTAATCCTCTAGATTCTTCTGATTTTCTGTCTTCAACTGACTCTGCTGACCTGCAATGAACTGTACAAACTCAAGAATCACCTCAACTGCACTGTACTGCACTCACTGCACTGACTCCTACCTGACTGAATTTCTCTCCCTGCAATGGTCTTAGATAGCTTCTCTTTCCTGTGAGGTTCTCACGAGACTTGGGCATATCCTATCTCTGACTAATTTTGTCAAATCTTTCTCTGATTTGTTACTTTGCTCCTCAATTAGATGTCACTTTCAAACATAGATGCTGCCTTCTACAATTTAGTTTTACCTTAAAGGTGTGTACTAAGGCTGTGACTGTATTCTAGTCAAAGGGATTAAAGGTGTGTGGTGTGTTGGCATTTTAACCGGATCACACAGACAAATGTTTTAGGATGTGATCCCTTATCAGAGCTGCAATGTTTCTGGATTAAAATTTCTCTACAGAGGCCCTGAAATTGGGAGTATTTGTATAGATGGGGATGGATCTTGGAGGAGTTACAAAGAGGAGTTGGGTGTAAATATGACCAAAACACATCGCATAATGGTGTCAAATAATTTAAAAATATATTGTATTTTAGGCCGGGTGGTGGTGGCGAGCGCCTTTAATCCTAGCACTTGGGAGGCAGAGGCAGGTGGATTTCTGAGTTCGAGGCCAGCCTGATCTA
>NC_045030.1:113369384-113381578 GCF_008632895.1 Mastomys coucha
AAAAAGTTATACATCTGGAGTTATCTATGTAGTATCTGAGTTTAAATGTTTTGAATTAAATTACCTGTGGCTTTGTACATAATCATTTGCTCAAGAATGTCTTAAAATTAAGATTTTTTTTTATAATTTAAAACAAAATTTAAATATATTTTAATCACATTTCTCCCCACACACACCAAGTTCTTCCAGTTGCTCTCCCTCTCCTTAACCACTCAACTTTAAGTTCTTTCTCAAAAAACAATAACCCAGTGCAACAACATCAAAAAATTCTCCCAAAACAAAAAACCAAAATAACATGCAAGTAGATAAAAAATAGAAAACAAAACTAAAGCACAGAAACATAACAAAATAAAGCTCACAATAAAACTGCGTAGTCCATCATATGTTAGACTTATTTTCCCTCTCCCAGCAGGTATAAGTGAAATTTAGTTGTTAACCTTTACTTTAGTAGCTAGGTTCCCATTCATTTGTACATCCATTAAAAAAGAAAAGAAAAAAAAAACCTAAAATATAATAAGATAAAATAAATCTATCTTGTTAAAGTTGGACATGACAAACCAACAGAAGGAAAAAGTCCAAGAGAAGACACAAGAAACAGAGTCCCACTACTATACAGACTTGGGAATCACATAAAACACTAAGCTGGAAGCCATAGTATATAAACTAAGGACCTGGTGGAGGTCGGTGCAAGCCTTGTGCATACTGTGTCAGCCTCTGTGAATTCATATGAGCTTTGCTCATGCTGATTTATAGGGCATTATTTTTGTAGTCTCTTTCACACCAGTGGCTTTTATACTCTTTATGTCCCTTAACAGAATAAATAAGGGGCTGGTGAGATGGCTCAGCAGGTAAGAGCACTGACTGCTCTTCCGAAGGTCCTGAGTTCAGATCCCAGCAACCACATGGTGGTTCACAACCAAGAGTAATGAGATCGGACACCCTCTTCTGGTGCATCTGAAGACAGCTACAGTGAATTACCCCAGAGCTAGTGGGGCCAACAGAGGTCCTGAGTCCAACTCCCAGCAGCCACACACATGATGGCTCATGGCCATCTGTACAGACAGCTACAATGTACTCATACACATAAAATAAATAAAATAAATCTTAAAAAAAAAAAAAACCAGAATAGCAGGGCGGTGGTGGCACACACCTTTAATCCCAGCACTTGGGAAGCAGAGGCCGGCAGATTTCCGACTTCGAGGCCAGCCTTGTCTACTGAGTGAGTTCCAGGACAGCCAGGGCTACACAGAGAAACCCTGTCTCGAAAAACCTTTAAAAAAATACAGAATAGATAAAATTTGTAATATGGAGCATTGCACAGCCTTTAAAAACGACATCATCAAATTTGTAGACAAATAGAACTAAAAAGAAATCACACTAAATGATGTATCCCGGAAACAGAAATACGAATATGGTATGTATTTGCTTATATGTGGATATTAGCTGTTAAGTCAATGATAACCAAGCTACGACTCATAGAATCACAGAAGGCAGAGAGTAGGGGAATAGAGGGAACAGACAGATCTCCTTTGGGAAGGGAAAAAGAATAGATAATTATGAATAAATGAGGGGACTGGAATGAATCGATCAAGTATGGAGAGTCAAGGGAGTAATATATGGAGAGACAGCTCAAATTTCATACATTTGAGGGATAGTGTGGAAACCCAATACATTAGAAACTTCCTAAAATACACATATGAAGACAATCTAAACGAACTTCCTAAATAATGGAGATAGACAGAGTCCCAACTGGCTATCTCTTGTCACCAAAGTGTTCTGTACCAGGATTGAGCTATATATTACTGAGTTGCCCAAATGGGCTACACTGAAACCCCCAAACAATCCAGGTTGTTGCTGAGACTACAGCTTTCTCTTTAGAAACTGACAGCAAGGTTCAATTGCTAAAGACAACACCTACACAACTCATTGAACATGGAGATGTCAAGCTGGTGCCTACACAGAGTCTCCATCCCTACATTGTTTTATTATCTTTGTAGAGGAAGATACTCAGCAGGCTAACAAAAGAGAAAAGTAAACACCAAGCCAGCAATGGTAGCCACAAACTCTTTATCTACAATAATATGCTGCCTATAAAATATGCAAAGGCAGTGGTAGCACAAAGCTTGTAGGAGTAACCCATCAAGAACTGATTTGACTGAAGGCCCACTCCACCATATGGAACACAGAAGACACTGCTTGAGTGATCAAGAACATGGGACTCACTATCATAGAGACCTAGAGTAAAGCCAGTAGTTCCCTTTCATCTAGAAAACAAATACAAATCTAAGTTTGATTTATATATAAAAGTATATTTTTAGTTCCAGTATTGCTTATTTATAAGTATAGCATAATCTTTGAGAACTGATTGCTCATCTCCGATTTAAGATAAACTTAAATCATTAACCAACTGTTGGCTAAGCCAAATGCATGTATGTTTATAGTCATTGAGTCTTTGTGTTTTAGATATCAATATATTGATACACACTATTGTTTATATTTTATTTTATATTTTTATATACTCCATTAATTTATATATTATATGCACCACTATAAATATGTGTATTGATGAATAAATAAGGCTAACTATTTTAAAGTACTTTCAAGAGCTGCATACATAAGTCTCAGGAGATAGATAGCTCAGTGGGCAAAGTACTTGTCACACAGCTTGATAGCATGAAATCTAATCCCTATCATCCAATTAAAAGTCCTATTGAGTAATTAAGTATCTAAAATTCCAATGCCTTCTAAAGGAAAATGGACGGCAGACACAGAAAACCCAGATGACAGCAAGCCTGGTATATGCAGCAGTGGACAATAAAGGAGAACCTGCCACAAACAAGGTAGATAGAAGATGAAGACTGGCACCTGAGTTTCTCATCTGACTTCCCCATGCATGCTGTGCACTCTCACAGTCTCCAGCTCTCCAGATGAATAAAATCATACATGCATATGTATAAACATAAAGAACACACAAAAATTAAGTAAAAATGGTGAGTATACAAGAGATTACTTGGTTCTGATAATGATAACTTACATATTAATATTATGTTTTGGAGTTTTTAATTTAAATGTTTTTCTTTCATCTTTGTTTTTCATACCTACATGTAGCTAAGAAGCTGATGTGAAATAAACTACAAACACAAGTATGTTTCCAAATTAATTAGAAATGTCCAGAATCCGGACAAGTTATCTGATTTTAATAAAAGTATATAAATAAATAAATAATAAATAAATAAGTAAAATGAGAAATCTTTTTAAGTCACTTCTCATCTTAATTTGTACTATGTGAATAATCTTAGTTCTGTTTTTCTTTTAACATAGCAATGCAATAGCTTGGTGTTAAAACATTTAGCTTCTGACATCAACCACTATATGGGAAACAAGTTTTATGCTGATGTCTCATATCATGATGACATTTTTATAGGCAGAGTAGTAATACAGTCTTCTGGAATTTATATCAATAATTACCAATAAATGTGATGTGAGGAAAAGTGTGATACTTTAATATTTTTTTAATACCTCTTCCAAATTTAAACCAATCATCAGTATCACAAGTGTTAAGATTCAGACTGAAAATTGGAAAAAAAGAAAATGGTGCTTAATTTTAATTTCTGTTAGATTGGTTACTAGCTATGGGCATGAGATACTAACATAAGAATTTATTAATAAATTTTAATTTTTCCAAAATTACTAAAGAGTTCTGAGCAAAGTACATGCATGTAGATATTATGAAATAAAGTCAGGTACAATTTACCTAGCAAATAATAGCTTTGGAAAAAGTTCACTGTTTTTTACAATCCTTCGTTAGCAATTCAAATGTGCACAATTACACATGTAAATTACCCATGTCAAAATGTTAAAGAAAGGTTAAGATTTATAGGTTATAACAGCTTATGTCCTCAGAACTTGAAATCATGATTTTACAGTCTCACTTCAGGTTTCCTCTCTGGCAAGGAAAGAACTTACATATCATACTCTCTAACTCCTGATCCCTACACTTCAGCCTTTGAAGTGCTATGATTATAAGAATGTGCTACCACATCTAGCTTTATTTAATATTTCAGTGTGTAAGAGTCAGAAAAGCCATAACAGAGTCTATGGAAAGATTAAACACACTTAAAATTAAAATTAAAACAAATTACCCCTCTAGGGAACTGGTGAGATTATTCAGTCAGTAAAGTGCCATAAAAGCATGACATCCTGAGTTCAGATCTTCAGCACCCTGATCAGAGTTGGGCATGACGTTTATGTTAGTTTTTGTCAACTTGACACAAAGTTCCACATAGCTAGGAAGACTGAATCTCAATTAAGAACACTCCTACATCAAACTAGCCTCTGGGTATGCCTGTGGGGCATTTTCTTTATTGCTAATGGATATAGATGGACTCATCCTAACATTAGTGTTGCCTGAGCTGTATAAGCCAGTGGAGCTAAGCAACCAATGGAGAGTAAACCTTAATTCCTCCATGTTGTCTGCTTTGGTTTCTGCCTCCAAATTCCTGCCTAGAAAACTCTTCCTTGTTTTCTCTCAACTCTAACTTGTACCCAAGTAAACCCTTCCCTGCCACAAGTTGCTTTTGGTCAATGTTTTATCATATCAATAGAAGGCAAGTTAGGGCAGGATTGCATGAATGGAATTACAGCACTGGGGAGGCAGAAACAAGTGAATTCTTAGGCCTTGCTAGCCAGGGAGGCTAACCAAACAAGTGAGCTGCAGATTCAGTGTGAGGTTCTGTTAAGGAAAATAAAAAGATAAATAATAACTAGAATGACAAGTGACTGAGAAAGATATCAGCCATTGAAATCTGGCCTACACATACATATTTGCGTACATACATACATACATAAAATGTATATATACACATATACAAAAGAAATCACCATTCTACTACCCACATAAATAAAAAGCTGAATGAATCACATTGAATAGCAAATTTTAACCTTACATTCATTAGAGAACTTAGGTAAATTTGCTCTAACTAACACACTAGAAATTTCGATAAGTAAATGCATTATGGAAAGGTAATTAGAAATATAGAACTTCCATTAGAACCTGTGCCTAGAGGGGTGTCTAGATGTGATATTGGTGAGCCAGTTATAGTTGTGGGTAGGGAAGTATGATAGCTAAACTCTCCAGGGCATCCCGCTTGTGGAAAAACTCTTCTCTGATTTTCTCTTTGTCTTAGAACCTCACAACATATACTGTAAAAAAAAAATTATCTTGACATTTTCAACAAGGGATAAAGTTTCCCACAGAAACATTGGCATGTGTGTGTGTGTGTGTGTGTGTGTGTGTGTGTGTGTGAAAGAATATGACATAATCATAGGACTGTACAAGTTCCCCATTCCTTCATACCTCAATAAATACATTAGAAAAACATTATTACTACTATAGTTCTACTTATATAACACACTGTCCATCTTTCAAACAACAACAACAAAAAGATTATGAAGTATGTCTGTAAGAAACCAGTGTAATGAATAAAACTAACAGGCAGTTTCTCCTCCCTTCTCTCCTCCAAATTCTTCCACACACGGACCTCCTTCCCTCTCCACTCCTCCTGCACTTCTCTTCAGAAAATGGCCATTCTCCCAAGAATATCAACCAAACATGGCATATCAAGTTGCAATGAGACTAGGACACAAGGGCATATCCTCTCTCTCTCTGTCTCTCTCTCTGTCTCTCTGTCTGTCTCTGTCTCTGTCTCTCTGTCTGTCTCTGTCTCTGTCTCTGTCTCTCTCTCTCTCTTTTTTGGTTTTTCGAGACAGGGTTTCTTTCTTTAGCCTTGGGTGTCCTGAAACTCACTCTGTAGACCAGGCTGGCCTCGAACTCAGAAATCCACCTGCCTCTGCCTTCCAAGTGATGGGATTAAAGGCATGCACTACCACTGCCCGGCCTAGGCACATCCTCTCTTAAGGCTGGGCAAGGTAACCCATTAAGAGAAAATGGCTTCCACAAGCAGGCAAAAGAGTCAGAAAAAGCTCTGTCCTCACTGTTAGTTCCATAGGAACACGAGGCTACACAACCATAACATATATGCAGAGGACCTAGGTCCGATGGATACAGGCTCTGTGATTGTCGATTTAATTGCTGTGAGACACTACGAGCCCTAGTTGATTCTGTGTTTTGTTTTGTTTGTTTCTTTGTTTCTGGTGTCCTTGACCTCTCTGACTCCTACATGTTTGTCTGTAATTCTCTGCATCTATTGCCATCAGTTGCTGGATGAAGCCTCCTTGATGATGATTATGGATTGTCCTAGGCTTCTGTTTATGAGTACAGCAGAATATGATTAAGAATCATTTTGCTGGATTCTTTTTTTTTTTTGCTGGTTTTGTTTGGTTCTACCTTAGGTCTCTGCAATATCAGGCCTCTCGTAGTACCTGGCCCTCCGGGCAGTGTCAAGAGTGGGCTCCCTCTCATAGCATGGGTTTTAAGTTGGTCCAGTCATTAGTTAACCACTCTTACAAGGTTTGAACCACCATTACCACAGCATATCTTGTAGACAGGACACTTGTAAGTCCCAGGTTTTGAGGCTGGGTTGGTATCCCAACCCCTCCACTGGAAGTTTTGCCTGGTTACAGGAGATAGCTAATTTAATCTCTGTCCTCCCACCTTCTGACTAAGAGTCTTAGCTAGGGTCACCCACAAAGATTCCTGGGAGATTCCATTTTACTATGTTTCCTCCTACCAGATCCCTTCTGTTTACACTCCCACCAGTCCCCTGTCCACCTGTGATAACTATTGTATTTTTCCATTCCCAAGGAAATTCATGTTGATCCCTTCAGCTTTTCTTGATACTTAGCCTCTCTAGATATGTAGATTGTAGCATGATTATCCTTCACTTTACAGCTACTATCCATTTATAATTGAATATGTATCATGTTTGTCTTTCTGGGTCTGGGTTGCCATAGTAAGGGTGATATTTTCTAGTTCAATCTATTTGTCTGCAAGTTTCATGATATTTTCTTTTTCTGGACTCTGAGTAATGTTCCACTGTGTAAATGTACCACATTTTCTTTATCCGTTCTTCAGGTAGAGATCATTTAGGTTGTTTCCAGTTTTTTTTTTTTTATTACAAATAAAGTTACTATGAACATAGTTTAGCAAGAGTCCTTCTGGTAGGATAGAGCATCATTTGGGTAAATGCCCCAGAGTGGCATAGATAGAAATTGACAAACAATAATTTTTAAAATAAAATTAATACATGAAGTACTTTAGTGAAAAAAGTATAGAATACAAAAAAGAAATAGAAAAAATAATTACAATGAAGTGCTGGAAATTGAAAGAAAAAGAAAAAGATTATGACAGATAACAAGTACAGGACAATATAGCTAAGTATATGATCAAAATGTAGAAAATCCAATATTTTCTGAAAATATTACAGAAAAGCAAAGATGATCATTATATTAAACCTATATTCAGAAATCAACTATACTAGAATAGAATACAAAAAATGAATTTAATATGGTCCTAGAAAAAATCCAATATATCCTGTGCTATTATACAAAAGTTAAGGACACTTGCTTTTCAAATAAAAAGGAATTTTATTCACCAGAGTGTCTGTTATGCTCACTTCTATTTTTGTCGCATCCCCAAAGTACAGGAAACATCATATCCACCAAATAAATATGTACTGAATTAAGAAATGAGTGACTGACTGACAAAGATTTGAGTTTTATGGTTCTCTAGCATGCAAGAGAATTTAATAGAAATAGGATTTTTATTTCTCCTATGATTCATATTTGAGCTTGAGTCATAGTGAAAAATGTCAGGTAAAAATAGTGACAGGGTTATTAAATTGCCTCTGGGTAGATCGAAAGATAACTTCAAATATGTCACTTTTAATATAAAAATATTAAAAAGCTAACAAAAATGACTCCAAAAAGAGGTTTTAATAATTATATGTTTTAAACAAAGGTTCATGGTTTAGAGGATTAAAAGGGAAAATTTAGGTGTGTTCCCTATTGGAGAAGAAAAGTAATATATCTGTTTGCTAAATTTAGACATTTCTGTAACACTTGAACAACTTGAGAAATAAAAGTATTCACACAGGAAAAGATGAACAGAGCTCAAGTTAATGAACACAGAACACTACTATACCTTAGGTCTAGCCCTACTTCAAGGAGCATAGTTTTAAAAATGTAATTAAATTTCCTCTTGAACATATACAATTCCTCCCATAGTCTAAGATATTCTTAATATTTTGTTAAATTAGTATACACATATGTTAGCCACTGTGAAATATGAAAACATCAAGAAATTAATGTTCTCATTATGACATTTGAAACAATGGTGATGAATGTGAAGATTTAGGAATGATATTGAAAAAGCATTTTGTTCTCCTGTTCTAATACCATCAGATTTAGAAATGAGATAAAATTCTATCAGGAATATATATGCAGGAATATAAGACCATTTATGGATTTCTGTGGAATGGAGCTGAATGCACAGTTATCCCAGGATATCTTCATGAAACTGGTTCTAAGATTAAATGGACAACAAAATCCTCGGGCACTTAAATTGTTAATATAAAATGCTATGATATTTTGCTTGCAAGACCTAATGCAACACAAAAAAAGTACTCAAGAAATAGTCACATTATGTTGTAGCCAACAATGGCAAAAATGTTGATATGTGATTAGATATATTTTCCCTAATTTTTTATGATTTGATGGTTGCTCTGCATGCTTCTAACTCATATTATAGAAGAAACAAAAAACTGTACATGTAGTAGCCAACATGTCACAGTTTCATATTTAAAGGAGATAAGTTTAATGGTGAAAGTTCATCGAGTTCTACTGAAACTTTTATAGAAATACAGTTCAAGTAGATAGACATTATAAATAAAAAGAGAGCAGGTTGCATGCAGAGTGGAAAACATTAGACACCGTTTTATAAACAGAGTTGAAAGAAGAGGGACTTTTGCTTCACTCATTTGCCTTTTAAATTTTTGTAGTATTTTAAATTATACCCAGAACTTTTTATTTGTTAGGGAAGCACTCTATCATTTTACTATACAGTCAGCCTTGGCACAACTAAGTCTAAGAGTCTAACCTACAGAATTTTGAACCACTAGTTGCTGCACAATACTAATTCATCAAAGGAAAGTATAAATAATTAGTTAGGAAGGAGTTTTGTATGAGTTATAATGATTCACAAAGTTTCCGTTAACAAAGCAGAGCATGGATATAACATTTAATAGTGAGTGCAGTTTTGTCCCGTGGAGTGCCGAAAAACAAGATAGGCAATCTCCAGCAGTAATATTCATCTATTATATAAATAATTATAGAGTGCCTAGGGACTGGGATATATGAACATAGGACCAAATAAATGGAATGAACAACATTTGCAAGGCAAGTGCCTCCATAGTGGTTCAACAATTTTAATATAAATAACATGTAAATGTTCAACAATTTTAATGTAAATAATAACAGATGTGATTACATACTGGAGTACTTTGGAAGAAAATAATGTAAACTATAGTTTGCATTAGAGAGTCTGGAAATGCTTCTCTGAGAATATAATAAAAACTGATTTCTAATAATGAAAATGAATCAGTTAACTGTATAAGGAGCTCCATGTGCAAGGTCTTTAAGGAGGAATAGTCCTTACTTAACATAAGCAGGCCATTGTGTCTTAAATTTGGTAATCTAGCAAAAAGTGGTGAAACAAAATTAGATTTGTCTTAATTACTTTTTTTGTTGTGATAACACACCATGAACAAGGCAACTTATAGAAGAAAGAATTTATTAAGGACTTATAGTTCAGATGGTTAGAATCAATGACCATCATGGCTGGAATGGCACTCTGCCAGGAGCTGAGAATTCACATCTCGATTTGCAAGTGGCAAGCAGGAAAGAGAGTCAGAGACTGGAAGTGGCATGGGTTTTTTGAAACCTCAAAGAGTGTCCCTAGTGACTCACTTCCTCCTGAAGACCACATCTCCCAACTTTTCCTTAAAATCTCCAATAACAGTAGACCAAAGCATTCAAACATATGAGACTATGGGGGCCAGTCTTATTCAAATATTACAAGCCACTCTCTTACCTCCAATGGGTCATGACCATTACAATAGTAAAAAAAATATATTTAGTAGAATTTCAAAAATCTTCATAGTCTTTCAGTCTCAAGACTGTTCAGAAGTTCGAAGTCCAAAGTCTCTTCTGAGAACCAAGACAATATCTTAAATATTACTCCTTTTAAAATCAAAATGCAAATTTTATACTTCCAACATACGATACAGAATATAAATAACTATTCATAAAGAGAGGAATGGGGCAAATATCCCCATTTAGTAGGGAATTTAAGTCAAGTTGACTTAATTCTTCTGAGAGGCACATTTTCTAAATTTCTTGCAGTTTCCCCATACATTCTGTGCCTTTGTGCCTACAAAGAATCAGTCTAGAAATTTTCAATTCTAAATCTAATAAAGCTAATTCACCAAGGCTGGAAAAAAAAAGTAAAAGAAATGAAAGACTGGACCAAAGCTTGATCAAAACACAGCAGGGCAAACATCACTTCCTGACTGATGTCAAAGGGCTTGTCTCTTCCCTTCCAGTTTTGCTAACTGCAACACATTACTTTTGTTTAGGTTGGATCTAGCGTCAATCCACAGCTCTTTTGGCAAATGTCTCATGACTCTGTGACAGCTAATATCTTGAGGTCTCCAATGTCGCCCATATTTCACTTCCACAGCTCATGCAATTGCCTCTCAGGGATTCCATTCAGGGCCAATCCTGGGACATGCTTGGACTCAGTAGATATTGTTAACCACATAATACGTTCTATAACCTTTTCATTCACATATTCTTTGTGACTCTTAACCCAGAATCATGGGGAGAGTGTGGCTGTTCACTTGGGATGGAGCCTGGCCTCTTTGAGTTACATTTAAAAAAACAAAACTTAACTTGTCTTTACTCAGCAATTTTCTTCTTAAAAGTTGTAAGCTTATCTGGCTGGAGTCTTGCCTAAAGACACCACTCCATTCCATTTCAGAGCAGGCCTTAATTGTCCGATCTTCTTTAGTGCAGGCATTACATCTGACATTAAATTTCTTGGTGCACTTTTTCATGGTAAACTGTATATATTGTAGTAATTTTTGCTCCATATGATTTTTATAATTGGAGACTTTCATAACATTATTACTAATAAAAATAATGTGCTGCATATTATTTTAAAAATCCTTATTGATTCTTTATTATTCCCCCAAGTCTTGCTCATCTCCCTGTCCCCTCAAACCCCAACTTAGCTTTAACAACCTCTGCTTCCAAATAAAATGGACACACACACACACACACACACACACACACACACACACACATACACATTCACATACACAGAAAAAATAAACTAAAGAAATATAGAAAAATATCTCAGGTTGGAAAATGTAGTTTGTCACAATTTATCCCAGAACACATCCTTCTGTCCAAACATCTTCACCTTCAAATGTTCATTACAATGAGTCACTGGTCTGGTTCAAGACCTGTAGCTTCTATGATACCATCAATATTAGATACTCACTGGGACTCCTCCCAGTTATTCTACTGTTGCCCTCTGTCATGGAGATAATGTAGCTTTGGCTCAACAGGACTGGCACTTTAATGTGTCCCAGCCATTCGCAGATGATATAGAGTTTGGCGTGGGCTCCCCAACTCAGGGCTTTGGATCTGTGCCTGGATGGTAGCTCCATGTCAAATTGACAGAAGGTAAAGTCCTGAGAGGAAAGAACATCAATTAAGAAAATACTTCCATAAGACCAGGCTCTAGAAAAACATATGTAGTACTTTTTTTTTTTTTTTAAATTAGTGATTAATGGGGAGGTTCTAGTCAATTATGGGTGGTGTCATCCCTGGGCTGGTGGACCTGGATTCTACATAAAAAGCAGGCTAAGCAAAGCCATTTTGAGCAAGTTAGCTGGAAGCACCTTCCAATGGCCTCTGCATTAGCTCCTGCTTCCTGTTTCCTGGCTTCCTTCAGTGATAGGTAACAACAAGAAGTATAAGTCAATTAAACCATTTCCTCACCAACTTTCTTTTGGGTCATGAGCATTTAATTGTAGCAAAAGAACCCTTAAGACAGAAAGATTACTAATTTTCTACCAATGAAATCAGTACATTATTTTTCTTTTCTTTTTTTTTAATTTTAGATATTTTCTTTATTTACATGTGAATTTCTCCATTCCCAGTTTCCCCTC
>NC_045030.1:113383146-113390061 GCF_008632895.1 Mastomys coucha
TTTCAAAAATACCACAATAATTTTCTCCAGTCTATTTGCTATTATTATTCCCCTCTGAAACCTCATGAGTTAGGCCTCCATAATTCCTATTGCTCTTAGCACTATTGTCTTCCAAGCTCCTACTAGAATGGCCTATTAAGGTCCATTTAAAGTATCCAAACACCTTCCTTTTCCAAAGCCAATATGTCTCCCATATTCCCCCCAAAACAACATTATCAGGCCTGGCAGATCAATAGTCCACTTCTTGGTACTAACTTCTCTCCTAGTTCTCTATTGTTCCTCTGTAGCAATATGACTAAGGCAACTTAAAGATGAAAAAATTTATTTGCTGGTGACAGCTTCAGATGTTTAGTCTATGAATATCATGATGATACAGTCCAACATAGTGCTGGGAAAATGACTCAGAGCTTTCAATTTGATCTTCAAATAGCAGGCAGAGATAGGCATGGGACATGGGTTTTTAAAATCTCAAAGACTGCCCTCCCTTACATATACTGTAACAAGGCCATACATCCTAGTCCTTTCCAAACAGTTCCATCAACTGAAGACCACATGTTCAAATATTTGGGTGTATGAGTTCATTCAAACTACTACATGATTACAAAAGAAACCTGAATATATGAAGGAAAAATCCATGTCAGTTACTCCCTTTAGCTCCTGATTTATGCTTATTGTCTAAAAGTAATTACAACAGCCCCATCTCAAGAAGAAGATTCAGGATTGTGAAATAATTTATATGCTAAAACTAATTATCAGAGTACAAAGACTTAAGTTTAAAGTAATCAGGAACTTACCTGACACAAATTTCACTGATGAATGACAGAACTTCTTTGGCAATAATAAGAATAAAAAGTGTAGTAGATCTTAAGATATGAATTTAAATGAGTTTATAATGATAGAACATGTAATATGCTCCACTAAAATGTATGATTTATGTTAAAAAAATGTTACTATTTTCAACACTAAGGAAAAAAGAAAAAAAATCAAACACTTGGAAAACAAAGGGATGTGCCTCTTTCTAGAAGCACTTAGGATAATAAATTATTAATGATGAGTGAATTAGGATTTCAATATTATCTGGATATTAATGACTTAATTTGGCAATGAAAAGTAATAGCAATTCCATATCATGCAAAGCAAATATCTATTACAAATACTATCAAGTATTCTTGCCTAAAATTACAGGATAGAAATAAACCTCTAGATTTTATAAAGAAACATGTGGATTGAAATTGTATTGATGAACACAAACACATGCTCTTAAACATTCTATAATACAAATGTGCAAAGTTTCAAATATTAGACTTTAGGAAAAAAAACTAAACCAATAAATTAACTAGAAACCCATAGACTTATATAGTAATTCAAGATCTATGACTCAACCCAAATGAATAGACCTAATTTATATAGTGGACTTGGTGCCAAACACCTAGGCTATAAGGCTAATCTTAGCTACACAGTCACTGTCACCCAAACAGACATATAATGAATGATTTTGTTTAAATAAAAAAATGGCAGTATGTCTCTGTGTAAAAATCATCTCAATGTTAGTAGCTTGAGAAAATAAAGACCCATGTCACATAGGTGCTGAAGGTCAAGAATCTCCAAGTAATTTAGTTTCTTTCTATCTCAAAGTCACCTAAGATGTCATAGTCAGTCTGTCAGTTCAACCTTCAGTCATCCAAAATCTTTACTGTGTCTAGAATATCTGCTTCTAAAACAATTTATTCATTCATTAACAGAACTGTTTTTCCAAAGCTTCAATTCCTTTGGGGTTGCAGACAAGAGGCCACATTCCTTTCAATGATGAGTTTCTATTGAAACACAGCCCCTAACTTCCCCAGGGTAAGTGATATAAGAGAGAATAAGAAGTAAATTGCAGTGTCTTTTATTTCTGAGTCTCTGAAGCCACATATCATCACTTCTATTGTATTACTTAGAAATGAATTATTAAATTCAAGCTATAATAAAGAGGAAAGAAGTCAGTATGCATCTCTAAACAGGAATATTAGGGAATTTGCTGATGTATCCTAAAACTATCAGAACTTACCTGTAAAAAATACATTGTTCCATTTATATGTAAATATGCTAATGCCCTCAAACTTTGTACCTAGTCTAATTATAGAATTATCTCAAAGTCCAGGATAACAACATCTAAAATATGGTTTACTAAAGACACTACTCCTTAAACATAATTCCTTTAAGTGTAGATCCACTACTAAGTATATTTGATCACTCTAAAGATAATAAAAGTCTCAGGAAAACCAGGTATTAACAAGGTATTAGAGATAATTCTCTTATAGAGAAACAAAGTGTTTTTGATATATAATCCCATGTAATACATTTGATGAAACAAATATAATGGTATCCTAAACGTAGTAGCAAGATAAACCAGAAAAAGTAATGTAATTTCATATTTACTATGGCACTCAAATCAGCCAAAATCTATAAATCAAAAGTCACAACTATATAAGTAAAAGCTAAATGTATTGTCTGAATTCAAATTTCAGATAAAATAGACTAAAAAATAGTAATATGTTTTTAAAAAGTTTTTTCTGAACAGAAAGCAATTGCATTATATTTTAATTTAAGCATTGTCCCTATAGCTTTAGTTTCTAAGAGAAAATATACAGAAGAATATTTTAAAAAGATGGTTCTTTTCGCTCTGGGTATAAACTTCAGTGTGTGTGCTGCTTGTCTGGTGAGTGTCAGGTCCTGGACTCTGTATCTAGTACTGTTTTTTAAACAAAAAAATTCCACAAGGCTGAAAAAACCTGGAACAAACTGACCTCTCATAGGTACACTAGATGGCAGCAATCCATAAACAATAGATAACAATAAACATTGCAGGCCACATTGTGTGTGTGAAATGTAAAGCCAATGCAGACTCCTTCCAAGTACATTTCAACTTTGCTTTTGTAAAATTTGAATATCATTGTTTGGTTTCTCTTTTTTTTCATATATTTTCCGTATTTGTTTCTAAAATATCAAACGTTTGTTATTTTTGCTTTTGTCTTTTTAATTAGTTATTTTTAGTGTTTTGACAGTTCCTTTGCAAAATTTAATTTCATTTTTATTACTTATTCACTTTGCATTCCACTCACTGCCCACTTCCAGGTCACTAGGTTCCAGGATCCTGTTCCAGGATTCCAGGAACAGGACCCCATCTCCAGTGAGCAGGTGGGGGCCCACCTGGGTAAGCCTCTCCCCCACCTCACTGGCACTTCAAGTCTCTGCAAGTCTAGGCACTTCCTTTCCCATTGAGGCCAGATAAGGCAGCTCAGCTAGATATCCCACATACAGGCAACAGCCTTTAGGATAACCCCAGCTCCTATTGTTCAGGGCCCACATGAAGGCCAGGTTGTACATTTGCTACACATGTGCAGGGAGGCCTAGGTCCAGCCTGTGTATGTTCTTTGGTTGGTGGCTCAGACTCTGAGGGACTCAAGGGTCCAGGATAGTTGACTCCTTTGCTCTTTCTTTGGAGTTCTTACCCCCTTCTGGACCAGCAATCCTTCCTCCAATTCTTCCATAAGATTCTCCAAGCTCCATCTATTGTTTGGCTGTGGGTGTCTATACCTGTCTGAGTCAACTGCTGGGTGGAGCCTCTCAGAGAAAAACATGCTCCTGTCTGCAAGCATAACAGAGTACCATTAATAGTGTTAGAGATTGGTGCTGGCCCGTGGGATAGGTCTGTTTGGGCTAGTTACTGGTAGGCCATTCCCTCAGTCTCTGCTCCATTCTCTGTGCCTGAATTTCTTGTAGACATTATAAATTTTTGGTTGAAAGTTTTGTGGGTGGGTTGGTGTCTCTATTGCTCCACTGGGGTTCCTACCTAGCTATAGGTAGTGGCCTCTTCAGGTTCCATATCCTCAATGTAGTGAGTCCCAGCCAAGGTCACCCCCACTAATTCTTGGGTGCCTCCCTTATCCCAGGTACCTGTCTCCTTGGGGATATGTTCCCCACCTCCTCACCCCTGTCAGTTACAGATTTCCATTCATTTTCATGGCCATCTAGTTATCTCTCCTTTCCTTCCCAGCACCTGATCCTGAACCCCCATTCTTTTCCTCATTTCCTTCCCTCCCTCCATCTGCCTCTTATGACTATTTTATTCCCCATTCTAAGTGAGATTTAAGGTTTCTCATTTGGGTGTTCCTTCATGTTTAGCTTCTTTGGGTCAGTATAACATGGCAACTACGTATTATGGCTAATATCCACTTATAAATGAATATATACCATGCATGTTCTTTTCTGACTCCGTTACCTCATTCAAGACGATATTCTCAAGTTCCATGCATCTGCCTGCAAAATTCATGATGCCTTTGTTTTAAATGGCTGAATAGTATTCCATTGTATAGATGTATCATCTTTTCTTTTAATCCATTCTTAGGAGGAACATCTAGGTTGTTTCTAGTTTCAAAACTGCATGGTACATGCATTGGTACAGAAACAGACTTATTCATAAATGGAATCAAACCGAAGATCCAGAAATAAAATCCATATACCTCTGGACACTTGATTTTTGATAAAGAAGCCAAAAACATACAATAGAAAAATGAAAGCATCTTCAACTAGTGGTGCTGGACTAACTGAATGTGTCTACATGTAGAAGAATGAAAGTAGATCAATACTTATCACCTCACACAAAACTCAAGTTCAAGTGGGTCAGGGATCTCAACAGAAAATGAGATACCCTAAATCTCATAGAAGAGAATATGGGAATACCTTAGAACACATTGGCTCAAGAGAAAATTTCCTTAACAGAATACCAATGGCTCAGGCTCTAAGATCAACAACTGATAAATGGGACCTTGTGAACCTGCAATGTTTCTATAAGGCAAAGGGCACTGTCAATAGGACACAGCAGCAGCCCAACTCTCCCCTCAGTTAAAATGCTTTTTAAGAGAAGTTTCCCACCAAATCTTGTTTGTGTATTTTGTTTCTTTGAATACAATCCCATGTATTAAGAAATTTAAAGAATTCCTTCACAGCAATCAAAACTTGTCAATTATTCCAACTAGTGATATAAGACTATAATGACATCTCAACAGGAATTTGATTGAAGTGTATTATATTATAGCATTGCTTTTATTAGACTCCTATTTTCAGAGATGGGGAAGATAAAAGTCCAGTGTGGTAGGGAAGCATAGTACCAGGCAGCATAAAGGCATCAGAAGCACAAAGCTAAGAACCCACATCTTCAAATGCAACGAAGAAACAGAGTGTGAAATCTGGGCCTTTTCTTGCCTGCTCATGCACATTCTTCTAGTTTCCATGCATTATCTAATTTGAAAGGCATGCTCATATTTTCAAGAATGTGTTACAGCATTATATTGTGTCTCTGGTAACAGTTTTTATTTTTGTTTATTTTTACTGTTTTAACAGAGTATCTGGGCAGGAGTAATTTATAATTAAGAGAATTGTGTTTTATTTTATAATTCCGGAGGTCTGATCATTTAAAATAAGGGTCCTACACCTAGCACCCTAGCAAGACCAGTGCTTGTATCCTTATTGGGCAGAAGTTAAATGGGCAAACAAAAGTAGCTAGAGGGAGTAAACACACAATTTTCTAACAGCATTAGCCTATGAAGAACATGCTGTTGTTTGCAGCTAGTTAACCAATTCATATTTCCAACCATTTAATACTGTCACAGTAGCAATAATGTTTCACTACAACTTTGGTAAATGACAACATTCTCATTATAGAAGACTAGATGTGCCAGGCAGTGGTGGCACATGCCTTTAATCCCAGCACTTGGGAGGCAGAGACAGGCAGATTTCTGAGTTCAAGGCCAGCCTGGTCTACAGAGTGAGGTCCAGGATAGCCAGGGCTACACAGAGAAACCCTGTCTTGAAAAACCAAAAAAAGAAAAAGAAAATGAGACTAGATGTGACACACCAAAATCAAATTCTAGACTAGACAATTAAGTGTGAAAATATGAAGTTACACAAAATGAATTATTTTTTCAAAACTCTTGAAAAACTTTAATATTATTATACCTTTTGATTAGCTTTTTAAGTTTTCAAGTTCATAATCAAAAGCAGGTATATGTTTTCATGAACACCTACAGTTATCTCATAAAGCTAATTTCATCTGTGAGATAATTTAAAAATTAAGTGTAGGAATTACAAAGAAAGATATCTCCAATGTCAATTCAAGTAGATTAATTAATATCCTGTTTAGAATAACAAATAATAACAAATAGTATGCTTACAATTCACTCTTATTTTAAAAGCAATGGGGAAAAAGTCACATTTTGGTGACTTCCAATGAATTGAAGAAAATAATGCTCTGACTCACAACATAATCCATAATTATTAATGATATAGCTTAAATCAAAAATGCACTTGGTAACTGAGTTTGTCAATGATGACTTTTATTTGAGAGATTTGTGTTTTATTTTTCCATAGCATTTATTTTTAAGTAGATGTATTGCTTTTGATAGACACAGAGGAAACACTATGATTTAATAATTTACAGTTCTTACTTGCTAATTACTTACTAGATTAATGTAAACTAAGTATCAAAAGAAAATGAGATTCAATGAAATGACCCAAATTATGATTAAGTTGAATTAATAGCATGGATCACATTTAATCTTTCAATAGAATACTTAAGGCTGCCTATATTGAATAACTACTTTGAATTATATATTTCAACTTAATTTTGCACTTTGAAAGTTCATAATATCTTCTGAACAAGATAGCCATAATAAATCTCAGATGTTACAACCACTGCAGTTTTACTTATTTTTATTTTTTTAGAAATAGGAATTCTGATGTGTTAGAATTAAGCTAGTATATAATTTAGGATATTTAAAATCATGGACACATTTTTTACTATTGATAGATCAGTTTAAAATTGAAACACTTAAAATTGGAACACTTGAGTTCCTTGTAGTTTGTGGGTTGTTC
>NC_045030.1:113390071-113405265 GCF_008632895.1 Mastomys coucha
AACAGGGGTTTGTTTTTGTTGTTTTTGTTTCTTTGTTCTTTGGAGTGGAAACTGGGAAAGGAGAAATTTACATGTAAATAAAGAAAATATCTAATAAAAATAAATTAAAAAAAATTGAAACACTTGTCAGTACCATGATTTCTTTGTGTGTGTGTGTGTGTGTATGTGTTTATGTGTGTGTGTGTGTTTCTAATCATTAATTGATCCAATTTGCCATTTCTATCACCTTCTAAAGCAGAATAGGGAAATCACTATTAACTTGTAACTGAATATTAAAGCCTTTGGATTTTATGTTTTATGTGGCATATCAATTATATGGTATGAATGGGAAATTAAAAATCTAAAAAATAGTCAGTCATCAGTGAATAATACAAAGTGTATTAATTCAAGTTTATTTTTTCTATCTATGTATTCAACAATATTTTAGTGTCCTATTATACCTTAATTTAAATGTAAATTCAACACTATTTTTAGTGTCCTATTACACCTTAACTTAAATGTAAAATATACTGTTTCAGTACTTGTTAACACCTGTCATAGAACGTAAGAAAAAAAGAGAAACACAGTGAACCTTTTTCTACAAATAGAAGATCAACATATGTAAGGAGGACAGAACTGTATGCTTTAGGCTAGTGGAGATCTCATTTCTTCTTTTTCCCTCTCAACTATTAAAATGTATGAAATTATTTACTGCTCTGAATAGGTGTAAAGAAATAATATCTCTAAAAATAATCAAGCAATCAGTTCCTACTCAACTACTATGCAGTTATGAATTTTTAATTATTTTAAGAAGCCATTAAATAAAATACAGAGAATAACCTATAATGCATGCAAAGAACTCTGGTTGAAATACACAATAATAATAAAAGACAAATATAATTTCAACCTTATTTATTTATTATTTACTTGTTTATATTTTTGTTGCTGAGGATCAATCTCAGGGTACCTACAGTCTCAAAATTGAATTTTTCTAGGCAGGTGTTCTGTCACCAAGTAGTATCTTCATTTCAAAACTGTCTTTATTTTACTCACTACTTACTTATCTATTTATTTGGAGACAGTGTCTCATTGTATAATTCTCACTTTCTGAGAATTCAGTATGTAGACCAGGCTGGCCTCAAACAGATGCATTTGCTTCCCAAGTGCTTGGAATAAAGCCATGTGCCACTATGCCCAGCCCACAACTGTTATTTTTGAAGGTCAGAAAATTCAATTACAATGGAATGCTAAGTTTCAAAAATGAACTGAATGTTTATTCTTTTAGGACATTTTTTATTGGTTCTTAAATTTCAAACAATTCATTTTTATCATATTCACCCCCTTCCGCAAGCTTTTCCCAGATGTACAACCACTTTGCTACCCATCTAATTTTGTGCAATAAAAAAGTCCCTTAAGACCAATCTGTACTTCCAAAATATTCTTGGATATGAAGCGTTCAACTGGAGAATAGTCGAATTACTAGGACTACATTCTTAGAAAACACTCTCTCCCTCTCCCAGCAACCAACAGTTGCTAATATCTCCACAGTGGCTTTATTACTAAGAGGGAGATTATGTGCCAAATTTCACTGTTATTCAAGTATTTGGTCTATATTGGACTTAGATAGCTTGAATGCATGCTGTCACGGGCTCTATAACATCATCTGTGCATGTCTCCAGTTGTGTTTAGAAGATAACATTTCCTTGCAGTAAACCATAGCCTCTGGCTCTTATATTCATTTTCCTCTTTCATTCACAATCATCTCTGAGTCTTAGAATAAGGAGATGAAGCATATATGTTCATTTTGGGGAATGAACATATTGCATTCTCCTGTCAGTGGTAGTTTTCTGTGTTAATCATCATAACGCAAGCAAGCAGAAGGTGTCAGACAAGGGTTGAAGTTTAAGTTGATCTATGCATATGCAGATAAGTGATTAGTTGTGTCTTAGTTAGGGTTTTACTGCTGTGAAGATACACCACAATCAAGGCAACTCTTATAAGGACAACATTTAATTGGGGCCGGCTTACAGGTTCAGAGTTCAGTTCATTATCACCAAGGCAGGAACATGGCAGCATCCAGGCAGGCATGGTGCAAAAAGAGCTGAGAGTTCTACATATTCTTCTGAATGCTGCTAGCAGAATACTGACTTCTAGGCAGCTTGGGTGAGGGTCTTAAGCCCACGCCCACAGTGGCACACCTACTCCAACAAGTCCACACCTCCTAATAGGGCCACTGCCTGTGCCAAGCATATACAAGCCACCACAAGTTTCTAGTTTAATACTGTATTCATTTAGTAGCATAGTAGTAGTAGATTCAGTTTTCAATCCTGAATGATCTTTGCCATTTCATTCAAGTGTGTATTTGTATTTGTATGAGGGGCACACAATCCTCCTCTTAGCCAAAGTGCCACTGTGGAGGTATTAGCAATTGTTAGTTGCTAAGAGTAGAAGAGAGAATGTTTTCATTACTGAAACAAGTGTTACTTTCTTCTTGAAATTCAGTGAAGTATTGTTCGTATCTTCTTTAACTTCCTTCATGAACGTTACTATTTTTCTTCCAAATTCTGTATCCAGAGGTTGATCTAGGTAGTTCTTGTTTGAGAACTCTTCAATAGGAATAGTAGGTTTGATAGGAGACACGCTGTTTTGCACATTTATGCTGTTTGTTTTAGTGATGTGACCTTGGTAACTGAGTTTCTTTCTTCACTTGTGTGTCTGATATGATAATCTGACATTCCTTAGATTGGGCTAGTATAAGAGTTGTGTAAAATGATCTGAGACATGTAAAGCCACTGAATGTAATATTTAATTTGAATAGAGAAATATGGCTTTCAAACCACAAGTCTAGTGCTAGGCTAAGCGAGGAGGGGGTTCACAAATAAAGAGAGCTTATTATTATAGGTATGGAACAAGTCTTTTGTGTTTGGAGATGTTGGCAGTTTGAGGGAATGTGGTTAATGGAAGAAATTATTTAACCATTAAAAGTCACTTATACACAAAGTTAGTTTGTGAGCCCTGGGTCCAGAATTGTGAGCCCTGGGTCTATATATATGTATGTATGTATGTATGTATATATTTTTTAAAGTTATATACTGCAGGAGACTACAGTAGCAATTTTCCATATGTAATATGTCATTTGTTTTATAGTTTTTGGACAATGAGATCCATAGACTTCCAAATATTATAGGATATTGCTATTGCTCTTGGCTACTTGCTAGAAATTTACAGGAAGATCCTTTTGCTGAGGATAATAGATATTTGTATCCAAACAGAGAAATCAAGCTGCCATGGATCTTGAAGCTTCATCTCTATTAGTTAGCTTTTATAGTGCTGGAAGGTATTGTGTAATTTACCATAGGAGAAAAATAATCATGAACCACACCAATATTGACTGGGACAATAGTAGCTCTCCCATGGGAATAACCAACAGCTTTATGTTTAGATTTAAGTCCTGTTCTAAAAGAAAAAACAAATAGTTGGCACTGTTGTTGAGCCAAGAACCTTACATAGGCACCATCTTAAAGTAATAACATGGAAAAAAAATTTTAAGGAAAACCAATCAAGTAGCAAGTGGGCATTGTCATCCTAATGTCTAACTTCATAATAAAGCTAATAAGAAGATAAAGAGAAATGTGTACCTTTCTTTTCAAGAGTTCAATTACTCAGGAATATAAGTCAGTACTATATATATATGTACCAAACATTTTTGTATCCCAAAGTCATAAGAAGAATTAATTAATTAAGAATTGTACACTTGAGAAGCAGAGGCAGGCAGATTTCTGAGTTTGAGGCCAGCCTGGTCTACAAAGTGAGTTCCGGGACAGCCATATGGTTTAGGCCAGGTGTGGTGGCGCACGCCTTTAATCGGAGGCAGGCAGATTTCTGAGTTAGAGGCCAGCCTGGTCTACTGAGTGAGTTCCAGGACAGCTAGGGCTGCACAGAGAAACTCTGTCTCAAAAAAACCAAAAAAAAAAAAAAAATAAAATAAAATAAAAAAAGTGTAATTAAAGACACACAATCACACAAAGCAAATAATAGTAACTGATTTTCAGACCCCACTTTCCATAGTAAGCCATTACAATAAAAGCAAATGGAGAAACCCCAGAATTAAATGACATATTATATCAAATGGATCTGACAGATATCTACATAATACTCTATGCAAACACCACAGAAATCTACTCAGCAGCACAAAGAAACTTATCTAAAGTAGACCACATTCTGGCACACAAAGCAAATCTTTAACAAATGCAGAAAAATTAAATAATTTCATGTATCCTATCTGATCATTATGCAGCAAAAGTCAGAATCAACATTAAGGAAAATACTAGTATGTATATAGACTCTTAATAATTAAACAAATCGTTATTGAATGGTGAAGGAACAAAGAAGTAATCAAGAGAGGATTTAAAGTATGTCTGAAATGAAGTGAAAATGACATCGCAATATAACAAAATTTCTGGCACACAATAAAACAATTCTAAGAGGAAACTTTACATCCCTAAATGTCTAAGGTAAAAATCAAAAAGAGTACAAATGAATGACTTAATGAAGGAACTCAAAAATTGGGAAAATGAAAACAAAAAAAAATGCAGTACATGTGAAAAAATTCAAAGCAGAAATTAATGAACTAGGAAAAAGAAAATAGCAAGAATCAGTGAATATACATGCTCATTCTCTGAGAAGATAAAACAAGACCTAAGGTCCTTATGAGGCAATATTTTGAAAACCATAGAATAGTTAAGTTCGAAAATCTGAAAATAAATGGATGGATTTTTGAGTCATTCAAACTATGAATGTCATGTAAGAAAAGACCAATAACTTCAAGAAATCCATAATAATTGAGGAGATTGAAAGCATCTTGTCAAATCCAGGCATTTACTACATCCAAGACAGCTCCTGAGAAGCAACTCACAGATGCCCCAATCTTCTATCACAGACACAAATGATTCTATTGAACCTGCTCCTTCCTATCACTCTACAGATGGTTCTACAGATTGTGAACAGCAAGGAAACAGCCAACATCTCCACACCCATTTTCCAATGTTTTCCAGAGATACATCACTTCAAAGTCAGCAGGAAGTAGCTAAGATCATGACTACCCTATTCCTGCTTCATCATTATCTCTTTCTAATTTTTCCTTTTTTAATTAAATCATAATGGGGGAATGTTGGCATTCCTTCTAGGCTCTGCCCCACAGTTACCTGGCAACAGCCAGGTATGCCTGACTCACTATAAAAGGAGCTGCTTCACCCCCCTCACTCAGTCACTCTCTTCTCTTCTCCTCTTCTCTTGCTCCCTTACCCTGTGTCCCCTCTATCCTCATTCTTCTCCCCCCTCTCTCCATGTGCTCATGGTCAGCCTCTACTCCTATTCTCTCTCTTCTCTCTGTCTCTCTCTGTCTCTCTGTCTCTCTCTGTTTCTCTGTCTCTCTCTTTCTCTTTCTTTCTGCATTCTCCGTCTCTACTACCCCCTCACTTCCCCTCCCTATGCCCTAAATAAACTCTATTCTATACTAAAAAAGAAGAAAGACCAATAAAAATCTTTCTGAGTAATACAAGTTTTATTCCTACAAAGTTTAGTAACAATAGTACACAGTCACTTCTCTCCAAATCTGAGCCACGAACATAGTCTATTTCAGCAAATATGAATTCTACCTTTTCAATTTTCAGGGCAAAATCTTTATAATGTTTAACTTCTTTCTTATACTTGGTGACTAAACTATGAACACATCTAAATAGTTGTATCACTGAAAAGATCTCATAATTTGGCCACAGTTCGGAAGCTGCACTGATACAACTCAAATATGTTCTATCATCATATCTCATTTGAATTATAACTTTATAACTTTCTAAAGTACATTTTGCCAATAGTTCTTAACATAGAACCCAGAATAATTTTTCCAAAATTATTTACAGTCAGATTAAAATAAAAATTTGGCTGTACTGAAAATGTTATAGGTGGGCAAAGGATAAAATCAATCAATTAACTAAGAGACTATTTAACAGTTTAATATAATTTCTTCAAGTCCCCATTAAGCCTTCCTGAAAATATAAGTTCTGATATGTGGAGTGGTGAGTATAGTACTGTTGCTCTCATTTTCCATTGCTTTCACATTATGAGTAATTCCATTATTCGTAAACATTACCTTTTCATGTGATGAAACCTAGTCATGGTATATCTGATTCAACTGCTTAAAATGTTTTAGCGTAACTACCTTATCTTCTTCAAGACTTGATTCAAGTATTGTCTACTTGAGCAGACTTTTCAAGGAGAGACAGTTTCAAATAGTGAAAGCAATACTTTTTCATAGAATATATTTTCTACAAAATAGTCTACATATTTTATTCATTTAAAAGTTATTCAAAAAAATTATTATTCTTCCTACTAGAATATAAATTTCACCTTAAGAAATATTTTAGTTTTATAAAACATAATACTTAATATATTAGATGTGTTCAACAAATTTTGGGAATGAATTCAGTATGTGGAATTTGACATATGTGGTTGTGAGTTTGCTAATGTAAAAAAAACAAGCAAACAAACAAATAAGTTTCACCTCCCAAAATACAACGAAATGGTCATGTTGTCAAGTTCTATCTTGAATCCTATCATTGCAAGTAATATCTTTGCATTTTAAAGATTACTCACAAATATTAGTGATTCTTTATTGTAAAATATAGTTGATATATGTGATGTATGGAATTAACATAATTTGACTTTAGGAAATAATATTACTTCATAATGCAGTAAGGGAATGACACAGATAGCCAATCTCTATGTACATGTAATAATATTTATATAGTGTGTGTTTGGAGCAGTACCACAAATTACCAAGAATCACCCATTCTGCCAAATGGCTAATGGTTTTCAGAAACTCTAATTTACATGGTACTTCATTATGAAGCCAGCTACTTCAGTTGTTCTCAGAAGTAGTCTACTCTGTTTTTGACAGATACTCAATATCATTCACAATATATTTCTCTCATTTTGCTACACTCTCCATTGGTATAGTCTGAGAATAATATAGATGGTAAGCTTATAAATTTTAAAATAAAATAATTTATATTCATATATATAAGGTATGCTAAAATATATGCATAATAGAGTATTATAAGTAGCATGACAGCCTAATAAATCTAAATATATAACAATTTAAATATTTAAGTATAAGAGAAATTATTTTCTAATTTAATAAAACTCTTCATTCTAAAATCTCACCACCTTACCCTAAATTTAGAATGAATGCAAGCATCAACTTGGTACTAAATTTAAATTTCTTTCTCTTTCAAACATATGTTTCTTCAGTTCTACATTTTCACATTTATGCTGACTCCACTGTGACTGAAATGAATTGGCAAGTGTTGAGAAGAAATAAAGATATATTCCATGACATCCCATGCCAAGTATCCATGAGCAAAGTGAATCTTTACTTGACTAACTGCATTTGGCCTTCCCATTATAATGTACAATTTGTGGATAACTTGAAAAAATTCAAAAGCAAAAAATTTTTGACATTTAAAAATTACATGAACAAGTTTGACTTCCTGTAGGTTTTGAGATATGAGCCCAAAATAAATACATCTTTTAAATTCCCAGTCTATCAGCCATGAACTGAAAATACATCGTTTGCTTCTTCTCTGTAGAATTTGAAGGCAACAATTTGGGTGTGACTCATATCCCAGAATGGGGCATTGTGTGCTGATACTCCTTTTTATCATTTTATTGAGAAATTCACCTTCTGCTTGACATATACCATAAGAGGGGTTATTCTTCCTAGACATTACAGATTCTTTTTACCTTATAATATGTTAGAACCAGATTCCTTTTACCTTATAATATGTTAGAACCAGATTCTTTTTACCTTATAATATGTTAGAACCAAGAAAGAGAATTGAAATTATAGCCTTGTGATATAGTTTAACCTATAAATACAATGTAATCTTTAAAAAATTTTATATGTGTACTACCATTGTAATAAATTTGTTTTAGTTAGCTGGATGTAGGGTGAGTCTATATAAGATCAAAAATATTAGGGGACATACTTCCCCCAACAAGGCTACACTACCTAAAATTCCCCAAACACCATCACCAACTGTGAATCATATTTTCAAAAACCTGAGCCTACTGGGGATATTTCTCATTCAAACCACCTTTTTCTCATAGAACAATAGCAATGTAGTATATGATTAAAAAAAAAAACACTTAGAATGGGATAACGATGTGCTTGAAGGTAGAATATTTGCCACATATATGTAAGAAACTAAGGTCCATTCCTAGAATCATTAAATAAAGAAGCAAACTATTAGTACTATTATACCACTATAAAGCCAAAAGCCAGAAAAAAGTTAACTCTTCTAATAATGACAGAGAGAAAACACAAAATATCTAACAGTTATCAAGGCTACATATCAGCATCATACTTGAAAGTATGTAAATAAAGTCCCAAGTTAAATTAAAATTAAGAATTGTCACATCTACAGTCAGAAAGGGATTAAAATGTTTAGGCAACAAATTAATTGCTTTTACATTTTTACTCTAGTGAAGAATGCTACAATGAGTACATCTATATTAATAAAGTAGAAATTTTCCCCTGTTCATACAATAATACAAAGAAGAATAGTTGGCTAAATGTAGGACTACTTTCCTTAGAAATCCTCATACTATCAATATGGCTGTAACCATCTAAAATCTCATCAAAGGTTTCCAAGAGTGCCCCTATTCACTCACCAATATTTGTCATTTCCTAACTTTCATTTAAACTCTTTTCAATGTATGAGTTTGCATATATGTGTGTGTGATGTGATACTGTGTGTGTGTGTTTGTTCTATATGCTCATGAGTATGCAAATGCAGGCAAATTCATAAGTCAAAACACCTTGTCAGACCTTTTATCATAGGGTCTCCATTATATTATCATGAATCAGAATTTTGAGCCATTAAGCTTCCAATGCTAATGTTATAGGTATGAACAGACATGCCAAGCATGTTTGCTGAAGATTCAAACTCAAGACATCATGCTTGAAAAGCAACCGCTCTTATTATTAATCTATCTCCCCAGCTTTCCTTTTTGTCTTTTAAACAACCACTATAACATACTTAGAGATTACTTTATGTATTCTTTGGAAGAAACTCGGTTCAAGTCTTTTGTCTATTTTTAAGTAGTTTATGTGTCTTGTTGCTTTGGAGTTATGAGTGTTCTTTACACACATTTTGACTGTTAGCCCTTTATAAGGTACATAGTTTGTATTCTGACTCAAACTCCTCTCCAAGCTGACTGATTCAAATTGGCTTTTGACTAACTTGCTTTACTTGGGACAACTGACTTTAAACTCCACAACTGAGCTTTTCTGACTGAACTGACTGCGTGAACTGAACAGAACTGCATAGCTCAACTGAACTCAACTGCATTCAAATGAATTGTACTGAACTCAACAGCACTCAACTGAACTACACTGAAATTAACTGGATTCTCCTGAACTCCACTGAATTCAACTCCCTTTCCCTACTTCTCTTTCCCATGCTGTTCTTCTGTGAGCGGGGCAAATCCTGTCTCTGACTCATTCTATCAAATCTTTCTCTCATTCATTATTTTGTCTTCCTGCCCTCAATTAGATGTCACATCCAAATATGGTTGTTTCCTTCTACAAACTAAACTTACCATCATTGTTAGGGATTAAAGGTATATACTAAGGGTATGTCTATATTCCAGCCAGATCATACTGTAACCCAGGACAAGTCTGCATTCTGGCTGGATCTTACAGAGCTAGGGGTGTTTAGGTGTGATCCCTTGACAGAGTAATCATGTTGCTAGATTAAAATTTCTTTTAAAATAAAGGGTTGCAAATGCTAAAGAAAACCAAAAATGAATTAAAGCATGAAGTAAAAAACTGAATTTAATGTAAAGAGCTGTTGAAAGATTGGCCAAAAGAGATTAACACTGAAGATACATTATCATCACTTAAGGATACAGAAAATGAAATATTTAGTCTAAGAAAAAAATAAAAATTTCAAAATTTACAGATGAGATATTCAGGAACTTTGAGATACCATGAAAAGATAGAACCTATAAACAACAACTCCAGGTCAAATGCATAGTGTTTTCAATAACATTAAAGAAAGCTAGATAGGTATAGATAAAACTGTCACTCATCTTGTTTTAAGCAGTACCAGAAAAACAGACAGAATCAGAAAGAGATCCCTATGACATATTTTTGTTAAAACATTAAATGAGATTCTAAAAATTCTGAAAGAGAAGAGAGCCATGTCACATACAGAGGCAACCCTATCAGAACCAAATCTTATTATTTGATGGACACATTTAAGATCAGAGGAGATTGGAAAGATGTATTACAAGTTCTGTATGGTAACAACTGTCAATCAAGGATGTCTACTAAAAGTAAAGTAAAAATAAGAACTTTTCATGATAAAAAGAGTCTTTAAGAATATTTCATTACTACTTCAGTGCTGTTGAAAATATTGCAAGATATATTTCAGACTGAAGAGAAGGATAAACATAGTTAAGAGGCTACAATCAAAAAATTAAAAAAAATGCTGGGACTGCTAATCAAAAGAGGTCAAAGAAATACCACAAAAATTAACAGCAATTAATACAAACTGCCAGTAATTACTCTGAATGTTAATGGTGGTAATTTTTAAATAAAATGACACATTCATGGAATGGATTATAAATTGGATCTACATTTTGTTTCCTCAAAAACAAACACTTCACCATCAAGGACAAACACCACAAAAGGAAAATAGATTGAAAAAGTTACTCTGAGTAAATGGAACTAAGAAACAAGAACAGCTATTCTAATTTCTGCCAAAACAGAGTTCAGACAAAAACTAGTCATAAGAGATAGGGAAGATCATTTTATACTCATTAAGGGAATAATATATTCATAAAGGGAGTATTAAAATGTCTAAACATATACAAACTCAACACAGGTGTAACCAATTTCATAAAACAAATGCTGCTACATATAAATAAACCACAACAATATTACAGCAAGAAATTTTAAGAGCCAAGTCTTATAAATAGAGAGGCAATGAGGACAAAATATAAATAGAAAATCATTGGAATTTAATGAAAATGTAAGTGAAAAGGCCCTAACAAAATGCTCTGAAATACTCCACTCAAATACTGAAGACTACACATTCTTCTCAGCAGTTCATAGAGGTTTCTCCAGAATGAAGAACAAGTTAGGACACAATGCATCCTCAACAACAACAGAAAATTTAAAAAAAGAAGAAGAAAATTGAAATAAAATCATGATTGCTGTGAGATTGAGCTAAATCCCAACACCAGAAGAAACTACAGAAATCATACAAACTAATAAAACTAAAATACACATTTACAAAATTTGAACAATTAATGAGTCACAGACAAAGTAATGAAATAAAAATAATCCTGGATTGTAAGGAAATGGAAACTCAATACACAAAAATCTATAGGATAAAAAGGACAGGGGGGAGGCCTCACAAGTGGCAGAGCAACCTGGACAGGATCCTCTCAACCTCCATCTACACTTAGGAGTGACAGCAGTGGATGCGCAGCCCTCTCTGCCCCTTCTCTGCAAGCTGAGAGCCTGCCTTCAGGGAGTGCTTTAACCCAGGGATTTGGGTAAGATCTACCATTCTCTTTCCAGTAACTTTCTAAGGCAGGATCAGCCAGGAGGCACAGGCTTCACAAGTGGCAGAGCAGCTGGGACAGGATCCCCTTAACCTCCATCTACACCTAGGAGGGACAAGAGATCCACAGCTATCTCTAAACCTTTCCTGCAAGTGAAGATCCTGTCTACAGGGTGTGCTCTGACCCCAAGACTCAGGAAGGACAACTGAACCACAGCCATCTGTGCCCGGGTCTTACCAGAGTATACCTGATCTCCCAGAAGTGCTGACACAGGCTTACAGACCCACAGGAGAAACAAACCCTAGTCAGAGACAGCAAGAACATCTAATACCAGAGATCAACAGATGGCTAAAGGCAAACTCAATAATCTTACCAACAGAAACCAAGATGACTTGACTTCATCAGAACCTAGAACTCCCACCACAGCAAGTCCTAGATATCCCATAAAAGTCCTAGATAGTCCCCTACCAGAAAAGCAAGATTTGGATCTAAAATCATATCTCACGATGGTGCTAGAGTAATTTAAGAAGAACATGAATAACTCCCTTAAAGAAATACAAGAGAACAAAGGTAAAGGGGTACAAGCCCTTAAAGAGGAAACAAAAAAATCCCATAAAGAATTACAGAAGGTCACGAGTAAACAAGTAGAAGCCCTTAAAGAGGAAACACAAAAATTCCTTAAGGAATTACAAGAAAGCACAAACAAACAGGTGAAGGAACTGAGCAAAACCTTACAGGACCTAAAAATTGAAGTAGAAACCTTTAAGAAATAACAAAGAGAGACAATTCTGGAGTTAGAAATCTTAGGAAAGAAGTCAGGAAACATAGACGCAAGCATCACCAACAGAATACAAGATATAGAAGAGAGAATCTCAGGCAGAGAAGATACCATAGAAAACATTGATACAACAGTCAAAGCAAATGTAAAATGCAAAAAGTTCCTGACCCAAAACATCCAGGAAATCCAGGACACAATGAGAAGACCAAACCTAAGGGTAATAGGAATAGAAAAGAGTGAAGACCTCCAAATTAAAGGGCCAGTAAATATCTTCAACAAAATTATAGAAGAAAACTTCCCTAACCTAAAGAAAGAGATACCCATGAACATACAAGAAGCCTATAGAACTCCAAATAGACTGGACCAGAAAAGAAATTCCTTCTACCACATAATAATAAAAAACCAAATGCACAAAACAAAGAAAGAATACTAAACGCAGTAAGGGGAAAAGGTCAAGTAACATATAAAGGCATGCCTATCAGAATTACACCAGACTTCTCACCAGATACTATGAAAGCTAGAAGACCCTGGGCAGATGTCACACAGACTCTAAGAGAACACAAATGTCAGCCCAGGCTACTATATAAAGCAAAACTCTCAATCACCATAGATGGAGAAACGAAAGTATTCCAAGACAAAACAAAATTTACACACTATCTTTCCACAAATTCAGCCCTCAAAGGGTAATAAATAGAAAACTCCAACACAAGGAGGGGAACTATATCTCTGAGAGAGCAAAAATGTAATTTTCCAACAAAACTAAAAGAAGATAGCCACAAGAATGGAATGTCAACTCTAACAATGAAAATAACAGGAAGCAACAATTACTTTTCCTTAATATCTATTAATATCAATGGACTCAATTCCCCAATAAAAAGATAGAGACTATCGGACTGGGTACGTAAACAGGACCCAACATTTTGATGTATACAAGAAACCCACCTCAGTGACAAAGACAGACACTACCTCAGAATAAAAGGCTGGAAAACAATGCCACAAACCAATGGTCTCAAGTAAAAAGCTGAGGTAGCCATTCTAATATTGAAAAAATCAACTTTCACCCTAAAGCGATCAAAAAAGATAAGGAGGGACACTTCATATTCATCAAAGGTATAATCTAACAAGATGAACTCTCAATTCTGAACCTCTATGCCCCAAATTCAAGGGCATCTACATTCATAAAAGAAACTTTACTAAACCTCAAAGCACACATTGCACCACACACAATAAGAGTTGAAGATTTCAATACCCCACTCTCTGCAATGGACAGATCATGGAAACAGAAACTAAAAAAAGACACAGTGAGACTAACAGGAGCTATGAAACAGATAGATTTAATAGATATCTGTAGAACGTTTTATTCTAAAACAAAAGGATATACCTTCTCAGCACCTCATGGTACCTCCTCCAAAATTGACCATATAATTGGTCACAAATCAGGCCTCAACAGATACAAGAAAATTAAAATAATCCTTTGTATCCTATCAGATGACCATGGACTAAAGCTTCTCCTCAACAACAATATAAACAAACAATAGAATACCCACATACATGTGGAAGCTCAACAATACTCTACTCAATGATAACTTGGTCAAGGAAGAAATAAAGAAAGAAATTAAAGACTTTCTTGAGTTTAATGAAAATGAAGCCATAACATACCCAAATTTATGAGACACAATGAAAGCAGTCCTAAGAGGAAAACTCATAGCTTAAGGCTTAAGTGCTTCCAAAAAGAAACTAGAGAGAGCATATATCAACAACTTGACAGCACATCTGAAAGCTCTAGAACAAAAAAACCCAACAGGAGTCAAAGACAGGAAATAATTAAACTCAGGGCTGAAATCAAGCAAATAGAAACAAAAAGAACTATATATAAATCAACCAAACCAGGAGCTGGTTCTTTGAGAAAATCAACAAAATAGATAAACCCTAACCCAGACTAACTATAGGACACAGAGACAGTATCCTATTTAACAAGATCAGAAATGAAAAGCAAGACATAACAACAAACACTGAGGAAATCCAAAAAATCATAAGATCCTACTACAAAAGCCTATACTCAACAAAACTGGAATACCTGGATGAAATGGACAATTTTCTAGACAGATACCAGGTACCAAAGTTAAATCAAGATCAGATCAATGATCCAAACAGTCCCATATCTGCTAATGAAATAGAGACAGTCATTAATAGTCTCCCAACCAAAAAAAGCCCAGGACCAGTTGAGTTTAGTGCAGAATTTTATCAAACCTTCAAAAAAGACCTAATACCAATACTCCTCAAACTATTCCACAAAATAGAAACAGAAGGTACTCTAGCCAATTCATTCTATGAAGCCACAGTTACTCTTATACCTAAACTACACAAAGACCTAACCAAGAAAGAAAACTTCAGACCAATTTCCCTTATGAATATCAGTGCAAAAATACTCAACATAATCCTTGCAAACCAAATCAAAGAACACATCAAAATGATCATCCACCATTATCAAGTAGGCTTCATCCCAGAGATGCAGGGATATTTCCATATATGGAAATCCATCATAGTAATTCACTATATAAACAAACTAAAAGAAAAAAACCATATGATCATCTCATTAGATGCTGAGAAACCATTTGACAAAATGCACCATCCCTTCATGATAATAGTCTTGGAAAGATCATGAATTCAAGGCCAATACTTAAACATAATAAAAGCAATATACAGAAAACCAGTAGCCAACATCAAACTAAATAAAAAGAAACTTGAAGCAATCCCACTAAAATCAGGGACTAGACAAGGCTGCCCACTCTCTCCCTACCTA
>NC_045030.1:113406051-113406618 GCF_008632895.1 Mastomys coucha
AACCTCTGGTGGAATCGCCATCCCAGACCTTAAGCTGTATTACAGAGCAATTGTGATAAAAACTGCATAGTATTCATATAGTAACAGGCAGGTAGATGAATGGAACAGAATTGAAGACCCAGAAATGAACCTACATACCTATGGTCACTTGATCTTTGACCAAGGAGCTACAACCATAAAGTGGAAAAAAGTTAGCATTTTCAACAAATGGTGCTGGCTCAACTGGCCCTTAGCATGTAGAAGAATGCAAATCGATCCATTCCTATCTCCTTGTACAAAACTCAAGTCCAAGTGGATCAGGGACCTCCACATAAAACCAGATACACTGAAACTAACAGAAAATAAAGTGGGCAAGAGCCTCGAGCACATAGGCACAGGGGAAGTTTTCCTGAACAGAACACCAATAGCTTATGCTCTAAAATCAAGAATTGACAAATGGGATCTCATAAAGTTGCAAAGCTTCTGTAAGGCAAAGGACACTGACAATAGGACAAAATGCCAACCAACAAATTGGGAAAAGATCTTTACCAATCCTATGTCTGATAGAGGGCTAATATCCAATATATA
>NC_045030.1:113409592-113439470 GCF_008632895.1 Mastomys coucha
TACAGGGTCCCCAATGAAGGAGCTAGAGAAAGGACCCAAGGAGCTGAGGGGTTTGCAGCCCCTTAGGAAGAACAACAGTATGAACTAACTAGTACCCTCAGAGTTCCCAGGAACTCAACCACCAACCAAGCTGTCTACTGAGAGGCTCTGACACTGCCTAACTAATACATAAGTAGAGGATCACAGCCATCCATTGTACTGAGTACAGGGTCCCCAATGAAGGAGTTAGAGAAAGGACCCAAGGAGCTGAAGGGTTTGCAACCCCTTAGGATGAACAACAGTATGAACTAACTAGTACCCTCAGAACTCCGAGAGAGTAGACCACCAAACAAGGAGTACACATGGTAGGACATGATAGCTCTGGCCCTGTGAAGGTTCTGTGCCCCAGTGTAGGGGAATGCCAGGGCCACTGGGAAAGGAGAAATCATATGACATGTAAATAAAGAAAATATCTAATAAAAAAATGAAAAAAAAGGACAGTGCGAAGAATGTACACAGGGCAAACGAATTTTGAGAGATTTCAAATAATGATACAATTATTAAGTACTTGGAGAAATAAGAAGTAGCTGAACCTAAAGTAGTAGAGAGAGTAAAATAATGAAGAACAGGGCAGAAATTAATAAATAGATATGAAAAAATACAATAAAAATCAACAATATGAATAGTGTTTCTTTCAAAAGTTACAGACAATTGATACAGACAAAACCTTAGAGAAATTAAACAAAATAAATATTGGTCACACCTAGATCAATAAAATTGGAGATGGAAGGGAGACATTACCAAAGATATAATTAAATTAAAATGCAGTATATCATAAAGAAATACCTTTAAAACAAATATATTATGCTAAATTAGGAAATTTTAAAGAAATGAATTAATTTCTAGAAGCAAATGATTCATAACAATTAAACTAAGATGAAATTCAAAATTTAAACAGACATAAAACCAACAATGTAATTAAAACAGTAATAAGATGTCCCCAAAATACAGTAAAAAAGAAAAAATAAAAGTATCAGATAGATTTACTATAAAATTATACTAGACCTTTGAAGAAGCCAAACTAACAGAATACCCCTTGAAATACTCTACTACACAAAAAAGAAAGAAACATTTTCAAACTATTTATGAAGTTTAGAATTATTGTAGCCAAACCAAATAAAGACACAACAACAAAGTTATATACATATGGTTATTGCCTCATGGAGAAATAAAGAAAATAGATGTTCTAGTTCTAAGGCCACCAAACATAATCCTGTGGTATCGATAAAATAATATATAACAAGAATATTGTGTCTTCCTAGGGAAGTGTTAACCTGTTGTTCAATACAATGAATGAGGTCAAACATATTATTAAGGAGTGTTACTTTTCACATAGCTGAGATTTAGTATCTGACAGAAATGAACTTAAGAAAGGGTTTATTCTGGCTCATGATTTGAGGGCACATCTCATCGTGGCTGGGAAGGAATAGTGGCAGGAGTTTTAAGCAGCTTGTCACAATGTATTCCCATTCAGGAAGCAGTGATAAATAAATGTCGATTCTCTACTTATTTTATCCAGTCTAGGACCACAGATCATTGAATTCTGTTGACAAAATTTAGCCTGGATCTTCCCTCTTCAGTTAAACATTTCATGAAATACCCTCATATTTACATGCAGAGACATACATATTATTATTAGAAATACTGTCAAATAAACCATCAAATCAACTCTCACAGAAAATCACTTATTCAATTAATTTAGTAGAAAATTCCATCCAAAACCATCTTAACCAAGTCAGTATATCACAGAGATCCTTGCAGATCCATGTTAATTGCATCTTTACTTATGTAGTAGAACAAATCTAAGTGTCAGAAAACAAGAATTAATAAACTGTGGCTTATACTCTTTGTGGATTTCTTTTTGTCAATAAAAGAAAATGAATACAACTCTCAGGTTTTACCTCACTTGTGGGTCTTAGACATAATACAAGTATCTGTTTTCAGGAGAAGGTACAAGAGTTCCCAGTAGCAAGCTACAGTAACTTTTAACATGTTATAATTAGCGCTTACTGATCCAGTCTGTAAGACACTTGGAAGACTAAAATTCAGATATAAATGCATACAGGTCATGCAATTTTAGAGGAAAATGAGAATTCTGTTGGTAACTTGGATATAGGCCTTACTCAAACACAAAAAAATCTGGCCACATCTTTCATATGTCCTAAAAACTAGAGTGACAGTAAATGAACAACAATGGTAGAATTTACTTGGTGTAGGAAATGTTATGACACTGTGGCATCAAGGCTGAGGTATGTTTGCTGCTCATCACTTTCGGTGAGAATTATTGTGAAAAATAGTGAAATTCACAGCACAAAGATGTGAAAAATATGCAGCATGGCCAAGAAGGAAGTGTGAGTGGCAATAAGTGGATGCAAAGTAGCTACAACACTGGACACTAGCACTGTGATAATAGGAGAGGTACCTTTTAAATACTCCATCTATAAGAGCTTCCATTATGCAAAACAGCATGCTCATTTGAAAAAAAAGAGAATGAGATTGCTTGCAATGGGAGGATCTAAAAAAGAAATGCTAAACAGAGACTATCATCACAAGAATTTTCCTCTTAAAAAAAAAAAGAATTTTCCTCTTGAAGAGGACTTCATTCTCAAGTTCAAGAGGAAGTACATTCTCAAGCTCAGAATCAAACAAATTAAGAGAATTCTGTGGCTGTCATAAAGCAGGATATTGATGACATCAATGGATGCCACTAGAATTTGGCATCTTTGATGGCATGTAGGATACAAGAGGTATAGGTCATTGAAAATTGAATAAGTTTTCTGAAAACAATCAAAAAAGCTAGGCAGGACGTACCAAGGATGGCTTTGCTGCAGAGACAAAGCCTAAGTTGCAATGGAGACACTAAGATTTTAGCCATATGGAATGTCTTACAAGAATAGCTGAGGGCACTAAGTGGAGACAATTCATGCCTGATATAGTATCATGGCTGTGTAGGAGATTATCACCAAGAATATTGAAGCAGATACTGGTCATGAACTGAAAATATTTGATGATTGGTCTCCCAAGTTTCAGGGTTTTTTTTTTCTGTTAAATTTTTTTATTAGATGTTTTCTTTATTTACAATATCTCCTTTCCCAGGTTCCCCTCCAAAAGAAAAAAGAAAAATAAAATAAAATAAGAAAAAATATAAAATAAAATAAAAACTAAAACTAAAACAATCCCATTCCCTCCCCCTCTCCCCCTACTCACGACCCCAACCTCTCCCACTTCCTGCCCCTGGCATTCTCCTATACTGGGGCATAGAACCTTCACAGCTCCAAGGTCATCTCCTCCCATTGATGATCGACTTGGCCATCCTCTGCTATACACATGCTGCTGTAGCCATGAGTCTCCCCATGCGTACTCTTTGGTTGGTGGTTTAGTCCCTGGGAACTCTGAGGGTACTAGTTAGTTCATATTGTTGTTCGTGCTAAGGGGTTACAAACCCTTAAGCTCCTTGGGTCCTTTCTCTAGCTCCTTCACTGGGGATCCTGTACTCAGTCCAATAGATGGCTGTGAACATCTACTTCTGTATTAGCCTAGAAGATCGGGATACACAAAGTACAAACCACAAACCATAAGAAACTCAAGAAGGAAGCCCAAGTTTCAGTCTTGCTTTGGTCTTATCTTTCCTTGATTTTCTCCTATTTCTTTGCTTTTGAATGAGTGATACTCAGTATATATTTTAGTTTTATATATTATAGTTTTCATTTTATGAAGTTTCACACCTAGAAGATGGCTTCAGGTCACACAAGTAACTTTGGACTGTTGAATATTTTAGGGATTTCTATGTCTACAGAAATTCTGGAGGTTAGAATAAATGAATTTTGTATTATAAAATGACAATAAGGTTATGAAGCATAGTCATATAACATTGTGTGAGAGCTCTTGCATGCTCATATGATTAGATAACTTTTTCCTAGCTATTAGCTCGGTTTTGGAAAGCCTTGCAGCTTGACTTCTGAAATGTGTCACTGTATGTGTTAGCACCAGTTGCTTCTGATTCAGCCATATTATCTCTGTTCCTAGTCAGTAGCTTCTTATTAGTAGCTGTCACATGATGCAGTTGCCATAGATCAATTCTTCTACCACATTTTCTCCACAAGTATACAACTTACCTACTTGAATTTTAAGGGAGGAAAAACCACTCCCCACTTATATTTCTGTCAGGTATTTTGTTACAATGTCCAAATAGTAAATAATAATAATAATAATAATAATAATAATAATAATAATAATAATAATATTGCCAAATTAAGTTTTCTCCAGGTTCTATTCTGAAAATTTAAGTTCTTAGGTACCACAATTATTTGAATGAATTCCATAAAATTATCAATACATATCATCATACAAATATACAAGAGGTATATCAAGAGGATGTAACTAAAAACAATATAAAATGCATTTGATGAAACAGTAAGAAAAGTAACAGATGGAAAGAATTTCAGAAAACCACATCTAATCAAACTAAGAATTGTGGAACTCTGTCCTAATGGTTATACCTACAAACACTCCCACACCTAAAGCCTATGCAATTCTGTGGAAGAGAAGATGGAAAGATTAGAGGAGTAGGAGGATTATATTCCTACTGTGAGGAGGATGTCTCTAAGATGATGTCTCCTAGTAATATCAGAAACTCCACCTATAAAATCTTAGCAACATGCCTGCTCAAATGTGTGCTGAAAAAGGACATCAGTGGACAGGCCAAAGTGTGTAAGAAAATGCCCAAGAGTCCTCAATCTTCCACTAAATACTACAGGTTACTGAATAAAGTTGGCAGTGGGAGAGGTGGTCATCTCAAGGGCAGGGCACACAATGGTTGTCCAGTGCCAAAACTGTCAGCCTTGAAAACATAAATAAAGTAACATTAATGTATTCAACAGGTTATATGTAGGAATATATATGTATATATAAATACATGCATGATTTCAGTAACAATTGATGAAAAGGAGGCTATAATTTTGAAAGAGCCAGAGCCATATATGGTAGGATTTGGAGGGAGGAAAGGGAAGTAAGAAATGTTGTAATTATATTATATCCCCAAAAATGAACAAATAAAATTTATAAACAATTAAAAATCAATGGTTATAATTTAATGTCATATCCTGAAAAATAAGACAAAATACAGTTAAAATTGTTTTTTAAAATGTTAGCATTTAATTAATCTCTGGGGTAGCTTTAAGCCACCAGAACACAGGCCCCTCCAACACCCTTAATCTTCTCTTCAGCTCTTCTGCTGAAGAATTTGGCCTTCATGATGACAGATTGCTTAGGGAGCTTTCCCTTGCCCAGAACTTTGTAGTAGCCTGATCGAACAACAGCAATGATGGGAGCTGCCTCCATTCTTGTTTTTTGCAGCATTAACCCGTGTCTGCTAGCTGACCAATGTTCATAATTTATCCAGGTTGACACTTGGGCAAAAGCTCTGGTTCCTCTTCAAGTGGTAATTCCTCATACCAACTTTCCCAAAGTAACCTGGTTGATATTTGTCAAAGTTGATCCTGTGGTGATGCATGCCTCCAGCATTCCCACGGCCTCCTGGGTGCTTGTGATGCTTACTGATGCTCACGTGGCCCCAGAGTTTCCATGTCTTCCTCAGTCTGGATTGCATGGCAGTGGTAGGAAGGAAAGAGCAATTAGAAAATTGTTAAAAGTGACAACATTAAAATAAAATTGTGAAAATTTTGTTCAACTTTAAAAACATACTCTAATTCAAAATATCTGCTCTACCCTTGCCCTCTCAGTTCTCCAAGTTTAAAAGGTAGTGGACTCTTTTAAAGATGATTTAATATTATATGTGTCCAATATACAGAAAAAGAAGGAAAGACTAAACACGAATTTGACATCAAAGTATAGATAAGAGTACACAAGGATATAACATCACAGATTAATTATTTGTAAGCATCAATACAAAATACCAAATATTATCAAACTGAATCAATCAGTATTTATATACTTGGCACAGTAGAATTTATTCCATAAATAAAGAAATCCTAAAATTCATAAAAAATAAACTAATGCAATTTATCCCTTGAATGGGCTAGAAGAAAAGTTGAATCTTAACAGATAGAAAATTAGGAATATTTTGCCAATTCTATATTTTTGATGGAAAACATGTATTATCAAATAGTGGTCAGACATTCCCTTAACAAATCAATGCCATCTATCAAAGATTTCATAGGAAAAATCTCTGCTACTCATACCAAAGTATGAGCATTTCCTTTAAAATTAATTTTAAGAGCAATGTCTGCTTTTATTGTAACTGTTTTACATATAATAGCATTTAAAACTAATTGAAAAAAATAAATATCAGCATTTAAAACCGAAACTGTATTTTATCAAAAGTCATCATAAGTTACATTGTTTGTTTTAATTAATTGATTGACTCTTTATTTATCATTATTATTATTATTACTATTATTATTGTTGTATATGGTGTGTATGTATGTGAGCATGTGTTCTATGGTGCATTCATGGAAGTCACAGGACAACTGTCAGATTTCTTGTCCTCCATGTTTATGTGGATTTCAGGAATGTAACTAATATTGTGCAGCAGACAGGGAAAGAACTAGTACCTACTAACCCATTTTTCTAACATCTATTAATTTTTGTTTGTTGATTTTTGAGACAAGGTCACAATGTAGCTCATGTTGGTGTTGAAATGAAAATCCTCCTCAGTTTCCCAAGTGCTGGTATTACAAGTAAGCACTACCATGAATTTTTTTCCTAAGACATGTTATGATAGGGTAAACATAATTTTCATAATAGCATAGCTATAACAATACTTGGAAAACTAACTAAGATACAGAGAAAGAATGGTATAAGTATTATTGAATGAAACATGCATACTAACACATACAAAGTAGGTGCAAATATTGTTATTTCTCCTTAAATTCATCTAAATTTCAATAAAATTCCAACCATAAGTTTAAGAGAAAAATGACAAATACAGTGTAAAATTTATAGATGACATACTTTAGGTTTAAATTGTAGTCCTCAATATTTAAGGAGAAACAAAAGCATACATATGATCACATAATATTCATAGCATATTTGTTCAGAATAGTCAACTACTGAAAGAAACTTATGCATATTCATAAATAATGCATGTATTTAAAAATTGCATTTTATAAAAGGATACACACTAATGATTCATTAAACCCCATGATAGAATCTGAAAAGTATTATAATGTGTAAAAGAATTTTTCTTAGATGAGTGCCAACTTTATGATTCTGGTAACTTAAATTCTAGAAAAGTTAACACTAGTAAAATTTTGAAAAAATCAGATTGCTTCTTAGAGAGACAGTAGAATAGGTCAACTGGGAATTATATGAGATAAAATTCTAGGGACATAGTGATGTTCTTTATCTTGATAAACTATAATATATAGGTATATTCATTGATGAAAACATCCAATAGAGGCCTAATATCCAATATATACAAAGAACTCAAGAAATTAGACTTTAGAGAATCAAATAACCCTATTAAAAATGGTGTACAGAGCTAAACAAAGAATTCTCAACTGAGGAATACCAAATGGCTGAGAAGCACCTAAAGAAATGTTCAACATCCTTAGTAATCAGGGAAATGCAAATCAAAACAACCCTGAGATTCCACCTCACACCAGTCAGAATGGCTAGGATAAAAAACTCAGGTGACAGCAGATGCTGGAGAGGTTGTGGAGAAAGAGGAACACTCAATCATTGCTGGTGGGATTGCAAAACTACTCTGGAAATCAGTTTGGTGGTTCCTCTGGAAATTGGAAATAGTATTAACAGAGGACCCAGCTATACTACTTCTAGGCATATACCCAGAAGATACTCCAACATGTAATAAGGACAGATGCTCCACTATGTTTATAGCAGCCTTATTTATTCAATCCAGATGTCCCTCAACAGAGGAATGGATACAGAAATTGTGGTGCATTTACATAATGGAGCATGATCAGCTATTAAAAACAATAACTTCGTGAAATTTGCAGGCAAATGGATGGAGTTAAAAAACATCATCCTGAGTGAGGTAACCCAGATACAAAAGAACACACATGGTATGTACTCACTGATAAGTGGATTTTAGCTCAAAAGCCCAGAATACCCACAATACAATCCACAAACCATATACAGCTTAAGAAGAAGGAAGACCAAAGTGTGGATGCTTCAATCCTACATAGAAGTGGGAACAAAATAGTCACAGGAGGTAAAGGGAGTGAGGGACCTGGGAGGAAGACAGCAGGGGGAGGGAAAAGGAGGGCAGGAACAGGGTATTGGAAGGGACAGGAAAGAAGTACAAAGGGTCAGAAAATTGAATAGAAACATGTAGCAGTGGGGGATGGGAAACTAGGGGTAGCCACTACAAAGTCCCAGACTCCAGGGAAGCAAGAGGCTCCCAGGAGCCAATGGCAATGACTTTAGCTGAAATGCCCAATAAAGGGGAGATACAACCTGTAGAGACCACCTCCAGTGGAGAGGGACAGCCCCCAGTTGAGGGATGGGGCCACCCACCCATCTCAAAATTTTTAACCCAGAAATCTTCCTGTCCAAAGGAAAGACAGGGATAAAAAATGGAACAGAGACTGGAGGAAAGGCCATCCAGAAACTGCCCCACCTTGGGATCCATCCCTTCTGCAGAAGCCAAACCCTCATACTATTGCTTATGTCAAGAAGTGCTTGCTGACAGGAGCCTGATATGGCTGTTCTTTTAGCGGTTCTACCAGCACCTGACCAGTACAGATTCAGATACTCAAAACCAACTATTGGATCCCAGTGGAAGAAGTAGGGGAAAGACTGAAGGAGCTGAAGAGGATTGCAAACCCATAAGAAGAACAATATCAACTAACTGGACCACACAGAGCTCCCAGGGACTAAACCCCCAACCAAAGAGTATAGAAGGAGGGAGCCAGGCCTCCAGATAAATATGTAGTAGAGGATGGCCTTATCTGTCATGAGTGAGAGGAAAGGGAGGCTTGATGCTCCAGTGTAGGGGGATGCTAGAGGAGTGAGGCCAGAGTGGATGAATCGATGGAGGAGCACCCTCATAGAGACAAAGAGGAGGGTGGAGAGGGAGTATGGGATGGGGAGCTGTTTGTGGACAGGTAACCGGGGAGGGGTAAATAATTTGAAATCTAAACGAATAAAATGATTAATTAAAAAAAAAAGACTTGTTCTTGTCCGAAGGAACTACAGGGACAAATATGGAGAAGAATATGAGAGAAAGGAGAACCCGTGACTGGTACAAAGGGGAATTCTGGGGTCCCTGACACTATTACTGATCCTATGGTTTGTTTACAGAAAGAAGTGTAGCATGACTGCCCTCTGGGAGGCCCAATAAGCAGCTGACTGAGACAGATGCAGATAGTTATATCCAACCAATGGACAGAATTCAGGACCACTGTGGTTGAATTAGGGAAGGGCTGGAAGAAGCTGAGGAGGAGGGTGACTCCAGAGGAAGACCATCAGTCTCAACTAACCTGAACCTCTGAGATCTCTCAGTCATTGAGCCACCAACCAGGCAACCTACAACAGCTGATATGAGGCCCCCAACACATTTATAGCAGAGGGCTGCCTGATATGGCCTCAGTGAGAGAAGCACCTAAACCTCAGGAGACTTGAGGCCACAAGGAGTAGGGAGTTCTGGTGGGGTATGAGTAGGATTGGGAGTGGGGATATCCTCTTAGAGACAGAGGTGAGGGGAAGTAGAGATATGGGATGGGGAGGGCTCAGGGGGCAGACCAGGAGAAGGATGAAGTCAGCACTATAAAAAATGTTTAAGGATTAAAAATAACTAAATTAAAAAAATAGAAAAGTATATGTTGACAGTCACTTATCTTATATATTTTATTTTTTCATTTATTAATTTATTTTTGATGCATGTGTTCTTGATTATAATTTGTTTTTCAAAAACAATAATTTCATTTTTATTCTTTCTGCAGTTTCTTGGCTGTGCTTTTCTCCTCTTGAGTCTAAATTAATACCCCCAATATTCTCTTTAGCAGTGGTTGGTAGACATAAATTCTTTTAGCCTATTTGTATCAAGAAATATTTTTTGCTTCCACAATAGTAGATAGAAAAATATGGAAAATTGTTCTTCTGTGTACAGTAGTATATGTTGGCAGTCATGGTTTTTTAGAACTTGTTCCAAGCACTTTTGTCTTTCAAGCATTTTAGCTGTTATTCTGATGGGTTTTCTCTTAATGTGTTTTCTTTGTTACTTTCAATGCTTTTTTTTTTCCCCCTGTATTTTTAGTATTTTCAATATGGTATATTATGGAGGGTTTATTTTCTGTTCTTTTCTATTTAGTTATTCTTGTATCTGAATGAGTGCATTGGGAAACTTTTCTTATATAACCTTGGTGATGATCTGCACTATTTCATTTACCTAGTATTGTTCCCCTTCATCTATGAATATGAATTTTTGATCTTGTAATATGAAGTTTTGATCTTGTTGTCATAAGGCTAGCATCCCTGGGAGTGAGGACTTTGGGGTATGGTGAGTTTGAGGAAAAGAAAGGCTAGAAGAAGGTCAAGAACTTTGCCAAGCAGCTTATGGAGAAAGTAACTGAGAGGTTTTATGCCAGAGAACACAGGTAGGTTAACTCTGTGGACCACATGTACTACCTAAGGTTGGTGGTAGGGGATCTCTTTAGTAGAGTTCTGGGTCAGGTGCTACAAAAAAGGCAAGAAATGCTTGACATAATTAAAAAAAAATGAGGACAAGTGAATTAGATCTAGAATTTCTTGCCTTCAATTCTGGTAGAACTCTGAATTTAGGCTTTATGTAGCCCCATATAGGTATAATCAATGGCATGGTCTGGTAGCCAAGGAGGCCATAAAAGAAGTCTGACTCTGGAGGCCTCTTATATAGCATTTGTGTGTTGTTTGTGTGTTTCCATGTGGTCTTGGTCTTAGAGCCCAATGATGAGGTTGTTGAAAGTGAGGAGATGAAGGTGGGAAATAGGCTAATGGATGGCCTACCTACAGTTCTGGTTGTAATTTTGGGTTTAGACTTTAAGCAGGCCTTGATAGGCACAGTGGGTAGGGTGATTGATGAATAATAAGCTGAGGAAAGAAGATGAATTCTGGATGTCCAATTCCTGGTTCTGGTCCCAGTGAGTAGAGAGAGTAAAAAATAAAGGGGACTCATAGCAATTGACCCTAGGGCTATCTAGTTCCTCTTGGAACTCTGAATATTCTCACATTTTCTCTTTTTCTGTAGTGCAGAGTGAGGCAAAAATCTTTCTTAATCATAGACACTGGATGTTAACAATTGTACTATCAATCCTTTATAGATAATACGGCAAGTCTGGGACTCTTAATAGGTATGAACATCATTCCTGGAAGGTGTTTAGGCTAAACTGTGACCTAGTTCACTTTATATAACTCTATTTTGATGTTGTCTTTAAAATTTTTAGCTTGGAAGATGGGGAGAAAGGAACCAGAGGGATCAAGGGTTCCACAAGAACACGGTCCACAGAATCAACTAAGCAGGGCTTATAGGGGCTCACAGAGACTGAAGGGACACTCAGGGAAACTGTATGGTTCTACACATATATGTTTATGGTTGTGTAGCTTGGTGTTCATGTGAGCCTTTTTCTGTTAAATGTATATAATTATTCATTTATTGGCATCCAAAATGCTGCCCCACACCCAGGTCCCCCCTCAAATATATCCTCCCCAGCTCTTCCATTAAGAGTTTCCTACCTCTATCCAATGTTTGACTGTGGGCATCTAAATCTGTTTCAGTCAGCTGCTGGGTAGAGCCTCTCAGATTCCAGTTATGCTAGATTCCTGTCTGCAAGCATAACGGAGTATTAATAATAATGTCATGGATTGGTGCTTGCCCGTGGGATAGGTTTCAAGTTGGGTCAGTTATTGGTTGATCAGTCCTTTAGACTCTACTCTATCTTTGTCCCTGAATTCTTTGTCAACAGGACAAATTTTGAGTCAAAAATTTTGGGACTTGGTTGCTATCCTTATCCCTCCACAGGAGGTCCTACCTGGCTACAGGAAGTGGCCTCTTCAGGTTCCATGTCCCCTCTGTTAGGCATCTTGGCTAGTGTTAACCACATTGATTCCTGGGTCTCAGAGACTTCCTAAACATTCCCCTAACCCACACCCACCCCTGCCAGCTGTAGATTTCTATTTATTCTCCTGATCCTCTGGGTTTCTCTCCTGACTCTTGGAACACTTGATCCTGGTCCCCCTTCCCCTCCCCCTCCCTACTACCACCTACTTTCCTCTTCTCTCTGCCTACTATGACTATTTTACTACCCCTTGTAAGTATGATTAAAGCATCCTTGCTTGGACTTTCCTTCTTGTTTAACTTCTTAGAGTCTAATATCCACTTATCAGTGAGTGCATACTATGCATGTCCTTTTGCATCTAGGTTACCTCATTCAGGATAATGTTTTCTAGTTCAATTCATTTTTTGGCAAAATTCATGATATTCTTGTTATTAATAGCTGGATATTTTTCCATTGTGTAGATGAACATATTCTTTATCCAGTCTTCAGTAGAGGGATATGTGGGTTGTGATTTTTTCCCAATCTGTAGGTTGCCGATTTGTCTTATTGACTATATCTTTTGCCTTACAGAAGCTTTCCAGTTTCATGAGGTCCCGTTTATCAATTCTTGATCTTAGAGCATGAAACAATGAAGTTCTGTTTAGGAAATTTCTCCCTGTGCCAATGAGTTCAAGGCTCTTTCCCACTTTCTCTTCTATTAGATTGATTGTATCTGACTTTATGTTGAGGTCCTTTATCCACTTGGACTTGAACTTAGTGAATGGTGAGAAATATGAATCTATTCTGGGGTTTTTTTGCCTTTCTGGATGAATTTTAGATTTACTCTTTTCATGTCTTTGGAGAATTGTGTTGGAATTTTGATGGGGATTGTATTTAATCTGCAGATTGCCTTTGGCAGAATAGCCATTTTTATTATAATTATTATGCCAATCCATGAGCTTGGGAGATCTCTCCATTTTCTTATATCTTCTTCCATTTCTTTCTTGAGATATTTGAAGTTATTGTCATATAGGCCTTTCACTTGTTTGGTTAGAGCTACCCCAACATATTTTATATTATTTGTGGCTATTGTGAAGGGAGTTGTTTCCCTAATTTCTTTCTCAGCCTGTTATATTTTTATAAAGGAAGGCTACTTATTTAATTGAGTTAATTTTATATCTGGCCACTTTGCTAAAATTGTTTATCAGCTGGACAAGTTTGCTGGTAGAATTTTTGGGGTCACTTATGTATACTATCATATCATCTGCAAACCTTTATTTCTTCTTTGTCAATCTGTATCCCCTTGATCTCTTTTTGTTGTCTTATTGTTCTAGCTAGCACTTTGAGTACAATAGTGAATAAATATGGGGAGAGTGGGCATCCTTGTTTTGTCCCAATTTTAGTGGGATTACTTCAAGTATGACTCAATTTAATTTGAACTTCAGATCAATCTTGCTTATGACTATTGATGCAAAAATACTGAATAAAATTCTTGTAAACTGAATCCAAGAACACATCAAAACCATCATTTACCACTATCAAATAAGCTTCATCCCAGGGATGCAAGGTTGGTTCAATATACAAAAATCCATTAATGTAATCCACTATATACACAAAGTTAATGAAAAAAAATCAAATGATCATCTCTATAGATACAGAAAAAGCATTTGACAATACAACACTTCTTCATTTTAAAATTATTGGAGATATTAGGAATTCAAGGCCCATACTTAAATGTAATAAAAGCAATTTATGGGCCTGGTCTTATTGTAGTTTGTTATGCCATGTTTGGTTGATAGTCCTGGGAGGCCTCCTTTTGTTCTCAAGGAAAACAGAGAAGTTGTTCTGTGGAATGGGCAACGTTGAAGTTAGGAACTAGGAGAAATGTGGGGAAGGAAAGCTGTTTGGATCTAATGTATGACAGAAGATAAACAAACAGATATATATAGATAGATAGATAAATAGATAGATAGATAGATACATACATACATACATATGTACATATATACATAAATACATACATAGATACATAGATAAAATTTTACCTCCATCCTCCCTTCTTTAAGGACCATAAACTTTGCTCTAATATATGAACAGAAATTGTTAGTACCATATTAGTTGTCCATTTGCAAAAGACTCAAATTTATTTGACCATCACTAGACAGTTTTACAAAGAATTAACTAGGTTCAATCTGTATTTATGAATCATACTAAGTATTTCTTGTCCAACATTCCTATTAAACTAATTTTATACAATTACACTGTTATCAAGTGATATATATATATGTATGTATATATATATATATGTATATATATATATATATATATAGAGAGAGAGAGAGAGAGAGTCACAGAGAGAGGTTTTTTTGTACATATGATTTTACCTACTATAATAATTGAAATATAAGACATGAATATTGTTAATATAGAACTAGAATTCTGTATGATTTAGAGAAACGATAATGTTCTTTTTAGTAAAACATTATTGAAAACACAAAACATTCTTTAGTAGTCAATTTACACATAACAGTTAATGAACACACAGATAATTCTGGGCCTGAGCTGAAGGCAATAATAATGTCATCCCAGCATGAAGCAAATTACCCAATTTTTAATCTATTTTTCTAAATGGTCTGTTTAATAGGCTATGTTTCTTTTTAATGTATTATTCTGTTATGGAAAAACTGATTATTTGTAACAGAAAAATTAGTGATATGATGTGTACTTAATGCTTTTGAAATAATTTATATATTAAGACATATCTTTTAAGGACTGTGTTTGATATATATATATATGCATATATATATGTATATATGAACTTTCATATTTTTAGATTCTTCTACTCCTTAATTTAATTCTTGAGTTGGGGCATAATATCAAATAACTGCAAGGCAATGATTTATGACAATTACTTCCCCCAAATACTCTATTGATAGAATTATTATCATCTATAGTCATCTATTGCATTATTCAAATCTTTTATTTTTAAAATTTTCTTTAGAATGCATTACTATATTACTATTCTTGTTACCCAAACAATCCTTAGAAAGCATAGTGGGGTAGAAAGTAAAGAACAAAAGAATAAAATAACAATGCTTCAAAATTGTAGTATTTTGTTGGCTTAATTAAAAAAATGTCAATAGCATTTTCCTTTATACAAGCTCTTATCAAAAATGTGATCACTGTATTATCAGTTGAGAAATATTGATGATTGCTTTTCTCTTCTGGAAGCAAGCATAGTACCTTCTTAGACTGTGAACATTATTCAGTAAGAGTAAAGTTTCTAGCCTGGCACCAGCTTGATTTCTCCATATTTGGAAGCATAAGTCAGTGGTGTGTTCAACACTAGAACATTATTGTTAAGTTGTGGAGGGAAACCACATAGCATTGGCAAAGACATTTAATTTTCCAGGGCCTCTTTTGGCCAATGATTTAACAAGATATAGCTGTTTCCAATTTCTTGCTGTTATGAATAGAACAGCAATGTACATGCTTAAACAAGTATCTCTGTAGTCAGATGTAGAGGTCTTTGGGTATAGGTCCAAGAGTCATAGAGAAGGATATGTGGTAGATCCGTTTTCAGCATTTTAGAAAAATGGATATTTTCTTTATTTACATTTCAAATATTTTCCCCTTTCCAGGCCTTCTCTTTGGAAACCCCCTATCCCACCTCTCCTCCACTTGCCTCTATGAGGGTGCTCTGCCACCCACCCACTTCCTTCTTCCTGCCCTGGCATTCCTTTACACTGGGGGATCAAACACCCTCAGGCCCATGGGCTGCTCCTCCCACTGATGTCCAACAAGGCCATCCTCTGCCACATATGCTGCTTGATCCATGGGTCCAGATTGTCTACACAGATTGGCATAGTGGCTCTACCAATTTGCACTTCCTCTTCCTACAGGCAATAGATGAGTGCCCTCCTTCTACAGTTTTCATCCTTGTCATATGCTGTCATTTGTATTAATCTTGGACATTCTGACTTGGGTGAGAGGAAATCTCATAGTAGCTTTAAATTGTGTTTCCCTGATTGCTAATGGTGTTGAATATTTTCTTTCTTTTCATTCCATTAGGATTCATTTTAAAAAAATGGTTATTTTAATTATTTATGTTTCAAATGTTATCCTCCTTCCCAGTTTCCCCTCCAAAACACCCTGTAATTCCCTCTTCCCTCCTCCCTGCCTCTGTGAAGGTACTGCTCCACCTGCCCACCCACTGCTGTCTCAATGGCCTAACATTCTCCTATCCTTGGTCATCAAGCCTGCACAGGACCAAGGGGCTCCCCTCCCAGTAATGCTAAATAAGGCAATCCTCTGCTACATATCCAGCTAGAACCAAGGGCACCCCCTATGCACTGTTTGGTTGGTGGTTTAGTCTCCGGGAGCTTTGGGAGGAGGGTCAGTTGCTTGATATTTTTGTTATTCCTATGAGGTTGCAAACCCCTTCAGTTTCGACAGTCCTTGCCATATCTTCCCCATTGAAGTCCTCACACTCAGTCCAATGTTTGGATGTGTACATCAGCATCTGTATTGGTCTGGCACTGGCATAGCTTCTCAGGGGACAGCTATATTAGGCTCCTGTCAGTAATATCCTGTCAGTAAACACTTCTTGGCATCAGCAATAGTATCTGGGTTTGGTGTCAGCAGATGGGATGGATCTCTAGGTGAGGCAGTCTCTGGACTGCCTTTGTTTCAGTTTCTGCTCCACTCTTTGTCTCTGCATTTCCTTTTGTAAGGAAGAATTCTGGATTAATATTTTTGAGGTGGGCAGTGGCACCATTCCTCAACTGGGGGGCCATGCCTATCCACTGGATATGGTCTCTACAGGTTCTAGCTCCTCTTTGTTAGGTATTTCGGCTAAAGTTCTCCCTGTTGGGTCCTGGGAACCTCTTGGGTTCCTGGCATCTGGGACTTTCTATTGGCTATCCTGATTCGCTCTCCCCTACTGCTACACACCTACTTTCAAATTTCTGACACTGTAATTCTCCCCCATCTCCTCCTATATCTGAGCTGGCCCCCATTTTTCCCTCCCCCTCCTCTCTCACTCCCAGATCCATCTCTCCCCATACTTCCCAGAGATTATTCTCTTCCCCTGAGAAGGACTGTAGCATCCACACTTTTATGTGATCTTCTTTCTTCTTGGGTTTCATATGGTCTGTGAGTTGTATCATGGGAATTCTAAGCTTCTTTTTGGCTACTATCCACTTATCAGTAAGTGAATACCATATGTATTCTTTTGTGACTGGGTTACCTTACTCAGGATGATATTTTCAAGTTCCATTTGACTGCGAATTTCATGAAATAATTGTTTTTAATGGCTCAGTCATACTCCATAGTGTAAATATACCACATTTTCTGTATCCATTCTTCTGTTGAGGGGCATCTGGGTTGTTTCCAGTTTCTGGCTATTATAAATAAGGCTGCTATGAATATAGTGGAGCATGTGTCCCTATTACATGTTGGATCATCATTTAGGTATATGCCCAGGAGTGGTACAGCTAGGTCTTCATGTAGGACTATTTCCAATTTTCTGAGGAACCACCAGACTGATTTCCAGAGTGGTTGTACTAGATTGTAATACCACCAGCAATGGAGGAGTGTTCCCCTTTTTCTACATACTCCCCAGCATCTGCTGTCACCTCAGTTTTTGATCTTAGCCATTCTGACTGGTGTGAGGTGGAATCTCAGGGTTGTTTTGGTTTGCATTTCCCTGATGACTAAGGATGTTGAACATTTCTTTAGGTGCTTCTCAGCCATTTGGCATTCATCAGTTGAGAATTCTCTGTTTAGCTCTGTATGCTTTTTATTTTTTTTAAATATAGTTATTTGGTTCAAACGTTTTCTTCTTAAGTTCATCCTCCACAATTTGTGTTTTATTTTTGAGAGCTCTGTTTATTTCTACACCCAAATTTTAAATTGAGCTAATTGTTTTCTTGATGTTCAAGCTTTTTGTTTTGGTTTGTTTTTTACTTATTTGCATATTTTAGATAGTAGTCCATTGTAAAATATATGCAAAACAGTCACAAAGTCCCATGCATAATGGTTTTCTCCAATAAAGTGTCATTGGGTATATCAACCACACTCCAAGACCGGTCTGGTGTTCAGGAATAATTGACCAATACAAAACCGAATTTCTCTCTCTCTCTCTGTCTGCCTCTCTGCCTCTCTGTCTGTCTCTCTGTCTCTCTGTCTCTCTGTCTGCCTCTCTGTCTTTCTGTCTGTCTCTCTGTTTCTCTGTCTCTGTCTCTGTCTCTCTCTCTCTCTCTTTCTCTCTCTCTCTCTCTGTGTGTGTGTGTGAGTATGAAGATAGATGGGTAGTGAGATAGGAAAGATCTATGTGGATGCAGGGGAGGGGAAGTTTGAGCAAAAATATAGTGTATGAAATTTTTAAAAATAAGGAAATTTCAAGATAAACTATACAATTGCAGAAATGTTATAAGACAATTTTAAGCATTATTTTTTTAAAGTATTTGATAATACATTTTACATTCTTCCAAATTCAGTTTCAGACGTTTCTGAAATCTTAGGTTACATATGTATATGTATACATATATATAAACATATATATATATATATATAAGTATATGCTTATGAATGTTTATATGTGTGTATGCATATAAACTAATAAGATTAATTATACTAATAGCCCCCAGGTACAATTATTCTCTTATAGAATTAACTCACATTTTAGAAGTTTTTATCTATGAACTATATTTATTCTGGATCTCACTTACTGTAATGGCCGCCATGGAATTCCAGGCTTCACATACAGATTCATCAAGTTTTGAGGTTTAGATCAGAGGGAGAATTTATAGTTCTTCTTGTGTAAGTTATATTAATTCATAGAATATGCTAGAATCACAACACAAAACATACACATAAGATCATCTTCTAACATAGATATAGTTCAAAGCTTCAAATTTGTATAGTCACTATGGTTCTTCCCAAATGTCCATAGCATAATTTCAGTGTATACAAACAGGAATTTGCATATGTGTTTCAGAATGTAAGCCTTAATAATAGAAAGATTGTAGAATGCACCAAATGATTTCAAATTCAATGGCATTTCAACGTGGAAGACAAAGTCAAGTGTCAGAAAAATGGGACATAAGAAATGGTAGGAGAAATTTGAAGTGTCAGGCTGACTTTGATAACAGAAGAAATAAATAATAAATTCAGGTGTGCAGAGGCTACCAAAAACTGAGAATGGCCTCCAGAACTGATACCCAATAAGGAAATGAAAATCCTATTATAAAACTGCATGAAACCAACTTCTAACAAAAACCTGAATAATTCAAAGAAACTCTTTCCCAAAGCCTTCAATAAAAGTAACTACCATGCTGTTACTTTATTTTAGCATGTTTTATCTTTATCAGAGCTGTGACCTAAAGAGGTAAGAAAGTGGATGAATGTTTTATAATTAAATTTTTAATAAGGGGTCATGATAACAATAGAAAAGAAGTCTAGTCACTCTCACTGGAATGATTAGCCATTGCAACAAATTATTGTATTTATGGCATACAAATGACTATTTATAAAATGTTTCCCAAGTCTAGTTTCTTTCTTTTTTATAATTATTTATTACACATGAGTACACTGTAGCTGTCTTCAGACACACCAGAAGAGGGTGTCAGATCTCATTACGGGTGGTTGTGAACCACCATGTGGTTGCTGGGATTTGAACTTAGGACCTTCAGAACAGTCAGTGCTCTTACCCGCTGAGCCATCGCTCCAGCCCGCAAGTCTAGTTTCTTTGTCCAATATCTTCACTATGCCAAATTAGACTTATTATTATAATTTCTCAAATATTAATAATCATTTTCCTTCTGGGAAAAAGAATGTAAAAATGTTTTTAAAGGAAAGTATTACATACTGCTATAGTTATGTTGAAATTCAACAGCCAGTGTTGTGTTTCACTCTATTTCAGACTTGAAATAAAAACTTTGTGATTCAATCACATGAAAATTCCTCTGGGCAGAAAATAATTTAAACTCAGGGAATAAAAGAAAAGAAGTTAAACTGGAGTTCAGTTTGACAGTTCAATATTAATGTCACAGTCATTTCACTTTAATAGATAAAATTTTCGTTCAAACCATTAGTGTCTCCAAATATATAACACTCAATATTAAAGTTCACAGCTAACTTGGCTTAATATTGTAGTCAATTCTAAAAAACTAAAAATGTTGTTTAAAAGTTTAGTTAAAATCATTAGAGTATAAGGAGTTGGCACCTGTCAAAAACAGGTGAATGCATTTTTATTAAAGAAATGACATTCAGTCATCATAAATGGTGACTGTCAAGCAAAAAAATGTAAGATATTGGTGAAAGCACAGATAGAGATATTGTTTAGCTGTGTGCCTATACTTTTAATCTTTGTGACTCAGGGAAAGGGATTTAAGAGAATGACAAAAACTGTGAAGCCTATTTCATGAATAAGAATCATGTTTTCATAATCTTAACTGAAGGCTAAACTTTCTATCTTATTTTTCAAGCTCAAACCTGTCACTTATTTGTCAAATAAATATTTTTATAAACATATGAAGTTATAGAATTTCTCACTGGAAGGATTTCCTTCATTTAACCAGTTATTTATTTTGTATAATCTGTGTCCCTATAACCACAGCAGAGGAGAAAGTGAAATAACAATACAAGCAATACAGCAAAACTAACACCAAGCCCATAGCTCTCTGGGACCCCTTCCTTATTTTGTCCTCAGCATGGTATCTATAGGAATTGTAACCTGTGAGACAAATAAAACTGAGTATTTTGGAGAATGTCCTACATATGACATGGTCACTTGCTTTGTTGGTGGCTCTCACCATTTTTTCTTCATTTCTAGACAGACTCCTAATAGTCAATAGTGATAAGTAAAAGACAATTCTGCCATTGATGTGAGTGAAGATATTATTGCTGCGGTTTGCTGTTTGGGGAATGGGTTAAATAGGATGAGATGAAACCACAGAAAAGCAATGACTTCAATATGGTGCATGCTACTATATTCCCAGAGTTTTCCCAAACATACACCTAAATCTTGATAAGAGAAAGACTATTTAGTATAAAGCTGACTTGTATTATGAACATCCTTTGAAGAGAATTCCATTTTAACAGTATTTAAAATAATTACACCTTATTTCACTGTACAATTTTGTCTCTCTTAGTGTAGGTAATTTTTCCATTTTCAGGGAGTTAATTAAACTGACTACTTAGGAACAATGAGAGATATATGGCAATTTAAATTGATATAATTATTTGATTGTTTAACGTTTAAGTTGTACAATTAAATTTCAATATTTTTGGAGGAGTGCTAGGAGTGAAATATTTGATTCTCAACAAGAAGTGTTCCATGTGTGCCTTCTTCAGTGCTGGAGATGCCGTGAGTACACTGGAAAGGTTTGATGGATATGTGGGATGTAAAGCTTTGGTATAACCTGCAATGAGTTATCCAAGTGTTAACTTAGAATAGATATAATATTCCATGATACTATTTTTAGTTCACAGCATCATAGGAGTCAATAATGAATGTAAATTGCTCCTAAAACTCCATGAGAGTTTCTTTGTTCAGAGAAGTTTCTCTCTCATTGTTCTTGTCATAAATAAATAATATGAGCCAAAGTTGCCTGAATGAACAGACATAGAAGTCTAAGTATACCACCTCTTCACATGTGAAGCACTGAAGCTTCTTTTTCCTATGGAGTCATAAATGATGATAATTTCTCCTTGTCATGATATATGACAATATGCAGAGAATATTAGGAAATTCACTCAAGGCCTTGCTGCACACCTTTCATTAGTGTCAATTATACACCATCCACTTGTGGTGTCAGTTTCTTCCAAGATTGAAACCTTCTAAACTTAAGATACAGGCTGTTAGAAGGGAGGAGAAACCAGCATAATGTCTTATAGAAAGATGTAACATTGAATCCTGGAGGGAAGTCTATAAGAGCAGGAAATAAAGAGCTCAAAATAGCTTCAAAATGTTCTTAAACTGACTATATTCGTGAGACTCCCTCTTCCTGAAACATATATAAGCAATAAGAATTTCTTAGAGAGACAGCTATATCAGGCTTCTATGCCCCAGTGTAGGTGAATACCAGGGCCAGGAAGTGGGAGAGGGTGGGTTGGTGAGCATGGGGAGGGGTGAGGGAATAGGGTTTTTTTTCCCCCGGAGGGGAAACCGGAAAAGGGGATATCATTTGAAATGTAAATAAAGAAAATATCTAATAAAAAAAAAAGAATTTCTTAGAAATAACTCTATGACAATCAGAGTTGACTAGGAATGTCTCAGACCAGCCAAGCAAACTAGAAGAAGCAGAATATTGTAGATTGTCCTGGTGCTGTTTGTATTTTGGTACTAATTCTGCTTCCTCAAGAGGGGCTGCCCTGATGAAGAGTGGATCACAAACTCAGATGATTTCATGTGTAACTTCTCGCCATTTTAACTGGTCAAATAAAGGCTAGAACCTATGATTGGGCAGTGGAAGGGAAAAGTGGGGCTGGAAATTTTAGAGAGGATAGAGAAAGAGGAGTGAAAGACAAGAAAATGGAGGAGACAGAGAAAGATAGAGAAAGAGGAGACGGGAGGAAGATAGAGCAGAACCATGTGACCTGGAGGAGTTGCAAGTAGCAAGGGATCTTGTTTGGGGAATAGAGTAGTGTAGTGGGTGTAGTGGCATACCTGCCCCATCTAGGCATGCAGGTTATATATATTGTAACTGAGTCATATGTTCTTTGCACAGGCTTATTGGGATTGGAGATTTACTGAAACAGAATGTAGCCAACATGTCAAGAAAATTTAAAGACAAATTAGTTTGCTGAAAGAGACTCTGACCAACCAAATTTCTTGCAAAGTACAATCCCTGTTTGGAAACCATTTATGCTCCAGGTTTCTGAATGTCTGGAACTGTCATGCCTGCTGGCTTTCATGATGAATCTATCATTAAGAAATGTCTGCTAAAATAAATAACCTCTGGTCTATTGCTGCTCTCTGGGATGAGTAGATATTTGCTCACTGCTGGCTCACACAATTCCATGTGATGAATCCTTATTTTTCGGTGTGTTTACTTAACATCTTTAGTTATCCATCCTTTTAGAATTCTCAGCTAAGACTCTATCCCTCTAACTTTCCTCTGCCTCTAACAAAAATGACAGTAACAAAACTGTCTATTGGCACTAGCTCCTAGGTAAATAAAGACTTTTTATTATGTAGGAATTTTAAAAATCCCAGATTTCATCCTAGAATTGACAAAAAAAACAAAGTCCAGCTGTCAATTTGTATAAGCTTAATTCTTTCTCTAAACCTCTCAGCATTTTTTTTTTTTACCATTTAACGAAACTAAGGCTAAAAACCACATTTCTTGAGTATAACTATATAGTTATAGCCTTGTAAATTGAAGCCTTTTGAATCTTTCAGCAGGAATGATGAAAAAAATTTCAATTTCTTTTTTATGGAAGCATCTCCAAAAAGCACTTAAAGAAAAATGCTAGAATCCAAAGGCACACAGAAAATAAAACATTCCACTAGAGACTCTCAAGACACTATTAGTGCAAGCCATAAACTCAGACTTTCATTATTTACTGAAAACCCTAATATGCATGGTGGTATTTCGATTTTGATTAGTTTTTCTGGTAGTATCCTCACCTTGTTCCTTTTCCATCCTTGAAAAATTTAAATTATTCATGATAAGGCAGACCCTAAGCAAATGAGAAAAGCAACAGGAAAACAATGATAATAAGCCTTCTTGTTTACACATGCTTTAGACAACAGTGTAGCAGAATGAGAGCTTTGCTCTGGGGATCCTCATTTGATTCTGCCTGCATCACTATTTCATAAAGGTTTCTAGATGTGAATGCTCCTGTGAATTTAAGTGTTTTCCTCCTTAACTATATATTTTTTTTCCTCTGCGTAGGGAATAAAAACTGGCATTATATATAAAAATGCAAGGAATTTTAATGATATTCTTGCTTTTTAAGTTCTCCCTGTGCAACTATACTTAAATAGTATTTACATAATGAAAATAATTGGGAGAGAATTTAAGAAAACTTTCACAGATCATGCCTAGACTATTTTCATTTATTATGTAGAATAGGTGGTTTTGTTTAGGGAAAATGGAGTTATTCAAGCAAAGAACTTATAACATCGTTACCTTGCAAGGAGTAATTAAAAGAATAAACACAACCATATACAAAGAACCTCTTTGTATAAAATATGACCTTTTTTATAAGGCTATAACCAGTATCTGAGACCCTGAGATAAGAAACTAGATGAATGAACTTGTTTTTCACCTTCTGGATAGCTTATTATGTTTCCAACTGACTGAACCTAACCACAAACAAAAACATGCTAATATGCAGGTTGGCCAGGGAGCTGGTTAATATAGTTAAAATAGATGAGCCCCATGTGTCATAAGACAGGATAGAAAACAACAGGGAGTCCCACAAGTGTATGGTAACCTAGACCATGAGTCTCAGGCTTTGAAACTAAAATGAAGTCATAAAAGACAAATGTAAAAGCTGAAGTGATGACTCATTCATTAAGAATCCTTGGTGGGGAGGGGGGAAGAATCCTTGCTGCTTTTTCAGAGGATTAGCTTTTGGTTCCCAGCACCTGCTTAGGGTCATTTATAGTTCCTGATGATTTGACATTACCTTTCAACTTCTGAAGGCAATATATTCACATGACTGGACACATGCACAAACACACACACACAGACACATACACACACACACTCACACACGCACATGTGCATATGTGCACACATAAAAATAAATTTTAAAAACAAGAAATTGTTGTCTAGGTATTGCCTTCAGCAATATGGGTTTACCAACAATTAGTGGGGAATAATAAATAGCCTTTGCAATATCCTACCATTTCCCTCATTATTTAGTTCACAGTAAAGCATGTTTATATTTTACATAACTTCTACTATATTAGGTTTCCATATGACTCTTCAAATGGACTTTAGTTTAGCTGTCACTCCCCAAATTACATCCTGTCTTACATCCTGTAACTCTCACTCCCCATTTGAGTTTTCTTTTCCTGCCTTCCCCATCCATCCTTAACTGTTATATTTCCTATTCCTAGAGAGAGCAATACCCAACTTCCCATTCTCTTACTCTAAACCCAACGTCTGCAGTTATATTATAGCTTGCTTACTGAAAAATTAACAGCTAAAATCCACATATAAGTGAATACATATATTTGATTTTCGGGGTCTGGGATAGCTAACTCAGGATGATTTTTCTAGTTCCATTCATTTACTCAATTTACCTTTGCATTGCATAATTTAAATATTTAATTAATTAATTATTTTTATTTATTTACATTTCAAATGTTACTCCCCATTCTTGTTCCTATCACCCTCCTCTTCATCTCTGAGAGTTGCCCCATTGAGTATTCCCCCACCCCCGTGCAAGTCTCTGCATGGTTAGGTGTATCCTCTCCCACTGAAGCCAGACAAGGCAACCCTCTACTTTACATATTCCTTAGGGGTCTAAGACCAGCACATTTATGATATGTGGTTGGTAGCTTTCATCTCTGGAAGCTCCCAGGAGCTCAGATTATTTGACACTGTTGGTCTTCTTATGAAATTGTCATCTTCTTCAGTTTCTTCAATCCTTCCCCTAACTTTTCCATAGGGGTCATTCTGACCACAGTCCAATGCTTGGCTGTAAGCATCTGCATCTGTCTCAGTTAGCTGCTGGTAGATCCTATAAGTGAAGAGCCATTCTTCATAATGCAAGCACAACATCAGTAATCAGGGATTCGTGCCCACCCATGGGATGGATCCAACTTAAATTTTAAATGGCTGAGTAACATCTTATTTTATAAATGTACCAAATTTCTCTATCCATTCATCCTTTGGCAGATATCTAAGCTGTTCCCCATTTGTGGCTATTATAATAGAACATCAATGAACATGGGTGACCAAATGTTACTGTAGTAGTGGGTAGAGTACGTATGCCCAAGAGTGGTATAACTGGACCTTGTCTTAGATCTATCCCCACCTTCCTGAGGAACTGCCACATTGATATCCAAAGTGGCCTTACAATGTGGGACTTCCACCTTACTCCACATCTTCAGCAGCATGAGGTATGCTTTGTTGTGTTGATCTTGCATATTTTGACAAGTGTAAGATGAAATCTCAAAGTAGTTTGGATTTGCATTTCCCTGGTGGGTAGGGCTGTTGAGCATTTCTTTAAGGCTTTCAGTCATTTGTGTTTCCTGTATTGAGATTTTTCTACTTAGATCTATAGACTATCTTTTAAATTTATGTTGTTTGGACAGGAAATGCAGGGCAGCTTGGGACAGGATCCTTCCAGTTTCCATTTGAGCCTGGGAACTTACCCTGTGCCACAGCTCTCCATACCCAATTCCTCCTGGAGAGAGCTGGTCTCACCTAAATTGGAGAATATGTCCAAATGATGGTGTTGTTTGCCACTTAGAAGCTTTTCGATTTCGTGAAGACTTGTTTATTAGTTGTTGTTATTAGTGCCCTTAATATCAATACCTTGTTCAGAAATTATTTTCCTGTGTTAATGGGATTGAGCCAATTACATACTTTCTCTTCTATCAGAATTAGGGTATCTGGTATTGGTGTTATTGTTCCACTTGGAGGTTAGTTTTCTTCAGGATGAAAGTATGGATCAATTCATGTCCTTCTATAGGCAGGCTGGGGGATTTATTTATTTTTATTTTATTTTTTATTTGATGTTTTCTTAATTTACAATATCTCCTTTCCCAGGTTCCCCTCCAAAAGAAAGAAGAAAAAAAAAAAAGAAAATAAGAAAAAAAAATTAAAAAAAAACTAAAACAATCCCCTGTTCCCTCCCCCCTCCCCCTGTTCACCAACCCACTCCCTTCTGCTTACTGGCCCTGACATTCCCCTACACTGGGGCATATAACTTCCACAGGGCCAAGGCCTTCTCCTCCCATTGATGCCAGATAAGGCCATCCTCTGCTATACACATGCTGCTGGAGCCATGAGTCCCCCCATGTGTACTCTTTAGTTGGTGGTTGAGACCCTGGGAGCTCTGAGGGTACTAGTTAGTTCATATTGTTGTTCATGCTAAGGAGCTGCAAGCCTTTCAGCTCCATTGGTCCTCTCTCTAGCTCCTTCATTGGGGACTCTGTACTCAGTCCAATGGATGGCTGTGAGTCTCTATTTCTGTATTAGTCGGGTACTGTCAGAGCCTCTCCGGAGACAGCTATATCAGGCTCCTGTCCGCCAGCACTTGCTGATATCCACAATAGTGTCTGGATTTGATGATTGAATATGGAAAGGATTCTCAGGTGGATCAGTCTCTGGATTGTCCTTCCTTCAGTCTCTGCTTCACAGACTTAGAAAGAGGCTGGGGGATTTTTAATTAAACCTTCTATTACATTGTGGGGTTGTAAGGCTATTTAAATTGTATATCTGATCTTCAATTAGCTTTAGTAGGTGATATATATATGTATACATATAATATATGCATATATATATATGTATATATATACATATATATATAGAGAGAGAGAGAGAGTAAAGGCTTTGAAGTATGCATTTATAATTCTCTAGACTTCCTCAATGTCTGTTATTTTTCCCCCTTTCCTCTACTTTTGTTGAGTTTGATCTTCTTAATTACCTTATAGTTAATTTGACTATGGATTTGTCAATTTTATTTGAAAGAATAAACATTTTGTTTCATTTATTCTTTGTACCAATTTTGTTTGTTTCTTTGCTTCTATTTTATTTTTTATTTATTTTATTTTATTTTATTTTATTTTATTGATTTTTATCCTTGAGGTTTAATATTTCTCTTCACCTATTTCTATTGGGTGTAAATTTCTTGTCTTTGTTCTCAAACTTTCTGGTATGCTACTAAATTACTAATATGTGTTTTCTCCATAAGTTTGAGTATGTTACATTTTCATTACATAAATTCTAAACATTTAAAAATTTTCAATTTCTGTTTTAATCTTGGGTGTCTCAGACTAGAGGGGGCCTCTTTGGAAGCAAGTAGAGATGTGTGTCCCAGGTTTTCATTCAGTAATGGATTATTGAGTTTCTGTGACTTTGTAAGCTGCTGGTTGTTTCTGTTATTTTTGATATCCATAATGGTCAGATAGGAGACATGATATGTCTTCATTTTTGTTGTATCTGTTTAGACTTTGTTGCAACTGAGTATGTGGTCAGTTTTGGAAACTATTTCATGAACTGCTGAGACCTTACATGCTTTTGTGTTTCATGAAATGTTCTGTAAATAACTGTTAGGTTCATTTGGTTTATGATTTCTCTGTTTATTTTTTTGCCTGGATGTGTTTCTTATTGGCGAAAGTGTGATAATGAACACACCACTATAACTGTGTGATTTAAACTACAGTATTATATCTTTTATGATCTTGGATGCCCTTGTATTTTGAACATAGATGTTTAAAATTGCAATATCCCCTTGGTTGAATGTTTTCCTTTGATGATTATGTAGTATCCTTCCCTTGTTTGATAAGTTTTCTTTTGAAGTCTCATTTTCAGATATTAAAATAGCTACACTGCCTTGTTTCTTGGGTACATTTTATTTTTTATTGGTTATGTTATTTATTTACATTTCAAATGTTAGCCCCTTTCATGATTTCTCCTCCACAACCCCCTATCCCCTCCCCTCTGCTTCTAAGAGGGAGCTTCCCCAACCCACACACCCACTCCAGCTTCAACTCCCTAGTATTCTCCTACCCTGGGGCATCAAGCCTTCACAGGACCAAGGGCCTCTCTACCCATTGATACCAGATAAGGCCATTCTCTGCTACATATGCAGCTGCAGCCATGGATCCTTTTTGGTTGGTAGTTTTGGCCCTAGAAGCTCTGGGGTGACTGGTTGGTTGATATTGGTGTTCTTACTATGAGTTTGCAAACACCTTCAGCTCCTCCAGTCCTTGCCCTAACTCTTCCATTGGGGTCCCCATGCTCAGTCTGATGGTTGGATGCAAGCATCCTCATCTGTATTGGTCAGGCTCTGACAGAGCATCTCAGGAGATAGCTATTATCAGGCTCCTGTCAGCAAGCACTTCTTGGCGTCAGCAATAGTGTCTGGGTTTGGTGTTAGCAGATGGGATGGATGCCTAGGAAGCACAGTCTCTCTATGGCCTTTCCCTCACTTTCTACTCCACACTTTTTCTCTGCATTTGCTCCTGTGAGTATTTCGTTACCCCTTCTAAGAAGAACTAAAACATCCACACTTTGGCCTTCCTTCTTCGTGTGCTTCATACAGTCTATTGCCACGGACTGGGGTTTCTTACGGGGTCACTTTTTCCGCGGGACGATGGGTTCTGGCCAGGTGTGCACGGGATTCGGCTTTTTGACAAACAGACTTGACACGAGTGGTGTGAGGTCTGAGTGTATTTCTTTAAAAATGATATGAGGCGTTTACAATCATTGCAAAAGAGAAATGAAAAATCTGGCAGCTCAGTAGTCGAGGTACATCTGAGGCCACCTAAAACACACTAGGTCTAAAACAGCAGCCATTTCCTATGGACTGATGCAGCACCCCTGGGCTCCGAGTATGTTCGGGCTACATGGTCTTGGCCGAAGTCCCTGGGGGCTGCGGGTGCACGAGCCAGGAGGGTAGAGGCTTGAATCTCGAGTCCTTAATGTTGAATGCTCAAATCTCGAATGCTGAATCTCTTGAATCTCGACTGGTGCTGCACCCCCCGGGGTCAAGCACTCTGGGCCCCGGGGGGGGGGGGGCTACGGACTGCATGAATCTTAAATCCTAGTCCACCAAAGTTGGTTTTAATCCGAGTGCGAGCGAGTCTGAATGCTGAATGCAGACTGCTGAATCTAGAATGCTCAATGCTGTAGACTGTCTCTCACACA
>NC_045030.1:113439725-113442163 GCF_008632895.1 Mastomys coucha
GTTTGACTAGGACGTTGGAACATTGGTGAAGGTCAGAGAACAATGTCCGAATTTTCTTTTTCTAGCTGCTAAAAAATGATATCTTGGTGGGCCCCTAGCACACAAGTATGAGGACATATCTGGGCTACCTCTGAGTTTGGGGTGCCAGGCAACAATGCGGAGGCAGGAGACTGACTTTCCTTGAAGTTTACGCCTCAAATTGCATGGCAGTCTATGAGTTGTATCGTGGGTATTCTGAGCTTTTTGTCTAATATCCACTAATCAGTGAATATATATCTTGTTTGTTCTTTTGTGACTGGGCTACCTCACTCAGAATTATATTTTCTAGTTCCACCCATTTGCCAAAGAATTTCATGAAGTCATTGTTTTTAATAGCTGAGTAATTTTCTATTGTGTAAATGTACCACATTTTCTGTGTCCATTCCTCTCTTGAGGGACATCTGGGCTGTTTCCAGCTTCTGGCTATTATAAATAAGGCTGCTATGAATGTAATGGAGCATGTGTCCTTGTTACATGTTGGAGAAACTTTTGGGTATATGCCCAGGAGTGGTATAGCTGGGTCCTCAGTATTATGTCTTAGGTACATTTTCTTGAAATGTATTTTTCTGTCCTTTTCTCCTATAGTGATATATATATATACATGTATATAGATATAGATATATATACATGTATGTATATATATACATATGAATATAGATATAGATATAGATATAGACATACTTGATGGTAATGTGTGTTTTTGAATCAGAAGAATGATGGATTCTGTTAGTCTATGTTTTTTTTTTTAAATTGGAGAATTGAGACCACTGATGTCAAGAGTTATCAATGAGCAGTATTTATTGATTCTTGTCAGTTTGTTGTTATGTTATGGTTTTCCCTCACTCTTTTGATTTTCTGGTTTTACATTACTTCTTGTGTTTTGTTGGATGTGGTATCCTCTTCTGATTGAAGTTTTCTTTTTGCTGTCTTCTGTAGGACTAAAGTTATAGCTGTTTATTTTTTAAATGTGGAATGATAAATCTTCTTTCTCCATCTATTATAACTGAAAATTTTGATGGATATGGTAGTCTAGGTTGCAATCTTTGATCTCCTAAGGTTTTCAGAATACTGATCCTGTCCCTTTTGGATTTGAGCATCTTTATTGAGAAGTTGGATGTTATTCTAGTAAGTCAGCCTTTATAAGTTATTTGATCTTTTTTCCCTTGAAACTTTTAATATTCTTTTTTTATTATATATATTTAGTAGTTTGATTATTGCATATTGTAGAAAATTTCTTTTCTGGTCTAATCTTTTTGTGTTCTGTATGCTTCTTTTACTTTAATAGGTATTGCCTTCTTGAGGTTCGAAACATTTTCTTCTAGGATTTTGTTAAAAATAGTTTTCTGTGCCTTTGGCCTGGATTTCTTCTTTCCTCTATTCCTATTATTCTCAAATTTGGTCTATTCACAGTGTCCCATATTTTTTAATGCTTTATGCATATATTCATTTGAGATTTTACATTTTTAATCAAAGTAATCACTTCTTTCTTGTATTTGATGCCTAAGATTATCTCTTCTCTCTTATATTGTGTTAGCAAGGCTTGACTCTGAGATCCATATACAAGTACCTACATTTTCATTTTTAGTTTTTTTCACTTTGAGTTTTTTCCTTATTGATTCCATTTCAAGTTTCATGTCTTGAATAGTATTTTGCATTTCATTAAACCATAGTTTTGTTTCTTCATAGACTTCATTAATAGATTTATTTCTGTCTACTTTAAAGTACTTGACTATAATCTTAATAGGTAGTCTTGTAGCCCGTGCAGTCGTCTCACCAGCAAAAAGACACGCGGACACTAGGTTCCTTCTGCAGCAATGTTTTATTGTTCTCATCCATAGGGAAAAAAGGGTCGAGCCCAAAATCCGCATTGCTTATATACACCACAGCGTGGCGTGTCTGCCCATGATTGGCTGTTTGCTCATTACCCTACATAACGCCCCGGGATGGGCCATGACATGGCGTCTTTTTCACTCTATGCACATGCGCAAACAGTTGTTTACTAGGAGTCAACAGCGGAAGTAGGCGCCATCTTGCCATGGCGAATGCCTCTCCAGCTTCACCGCTCCCCACATATCCCCCTTTTGTTTTAGTTAAAAGGGAAGGCCAAATGTAGCAAGTCAGAGAGTGCTTTTGATCTACCAGGACCCCTGCCTTAGGTCATTCCGCATCAAACCTGCAGCCTTACCCGTCATAGGATTACCCCCACCCCTGCCTGAGGGCTCCGTGTCTTAGGTTGGTCTGCGTTTGGGGAAGGTTGCCCGTCTCTGGGTACCCTGGAGGTGGCGTAGCTTGTCTACTCTGACCCTGTTGGGTGGTCGCTAGCAAAGGCGTTATTGGCCAGGGGAGGAACAAGACAGCAGGAGGTTTTATGATTTGTGTAGCATGGACAACCACACCAC
>NC_045030.1:113442174-113444154 GCF_008632895.1 Mastomys coucha
TTTCAGAAGTTATCCCCTTTCCCAGTTTCCCCAAATGCCCGATCTTGTCTGATCTCCAAAGCTAACTAGGGTCATCTCCGAAGCTAACTAGGGCAGGGCTTGGTTAGCACTTGGATGGGAGACAACATTAACATAAAATTGAACCCAATAGAGGAGAAAGTGGGGAATAACATTGAATGCATTAACACAGAAGACAACTTGCTGAACCAAACACCAATAGCACCAAAATCAACAATTAATTAATAGGACCTCATGAGCCTGAAAAGCTTCTGTACGGCAAAGATACCATCAATAGAACAAAATGGCAGCATACAGAATGGGAAAAGATTTTCATCAACTCTACAACTGTCAGAGGGCTAATTTCTAAAATATATAAAGAACTCAAGAATCTCAACATCAACAAACCAAACAATACAGTTAAAAATGGGGTACTGATCTAAGCAGGGAATTCTTTTTAGAATGTATTTATTTATTCACTTTACATCCCAATACCAGCTACCCCTCTACTCCCCAGTACCAACTCAGGCAGATCTATTTTGAGAAGGGAGAATGAATCCCCACTAAGTATCCACACCCACAATAATGTATATGCAAGGGGCTTAGGTTCAGCCTGTGCTTGCTCTTTGGTTGGTGGTTCTGTTATGCTCAGATCTCAAAACCCTAAAGACCTCCAGGAGTCAACTCTGATGCAATTGATAGGAGGGTTTGTTGAGCACAAGCTCTAGCTTTGCATGCAAACCTCCCTGACACAGTGAGCTGTAGGGGGCTGGAGATTTTAAAGGAAAAAAAAACACAACTGGGGGTCACTTAGACTTGGCATTATATGATTGGCTAAGAGGTTAGGGGGAGGTTGACTTTTGAAATGATTGGGTTGTTTTAGGTGCCAAGACTGCAAAGGGCTCTGGCCTGGCCACCTGGAGGACATCTGGTCATTAATTAACAGCAGCTGTGAAGGAGAGCGATTAGGGCCCTTTGTAGTGTTTCCCTGAACACCCTATGTGATTCCCAGTAGCCATTTCAGTATTGCTGGGGTTGCTAGGAAACGTTATCTCCTGATTACAGAAGAGAATCCAGCAGGAAGATTGCTAGGGTTGTTAGGGTTGCACTATTTTGAGTGCAAATGTGGAATGGAATAGGACAGGTGAGTCCCAGCAGCTGCAGCTGGTTGGATGTGTTTCACCCTGGGACCTGATTTTTTAAGTTTATGTTTCTGGGTCTTTGCTTAGGTCTTTCAGTTCCATTTCTGGGAGCCACCAAGTGTTCAGGTTAGTTGACTTTTAACCAGAGAAGTCAAATCAGAGAAATCTCAAATGGCCTAGAAGCACTTGAAGAAATGCTCACCATCCTTAGCCAACAGTGAAATTGAAATCAAAATGACTGAGATTCCATCTTTATACCTGTCAGAATGGCTAAGATCAAAACCTGTAGTGACAGCTCATGCTGATGTGATGTACGATAAAGGAATCACTTCTCCATTGCTGGTGGGAGGGCAAACTTGTACAGCCACTTTGAAAATCACTATGACAGTTTCTCAGAATACTGGGAATTGTTCAAACTCAAGACACAGCCCACACAGGAACTCCGCCAGCCCAGTGACTTGGGTTCCTTCCAGTCTGTCTGGGTTGGGGTCCAGAGCAGACCTTGGGCACTTGCTACGCGCAGCCAGTCCCACAACATCCAGAGGAAGCTCTACTCCCAGGCGCTCTGACACACCCGGAATTAGAGGTGAGCAGGAACCAATATCTGTCCCAACACTGGGAGTAACTGGGTCCAGCAGGACCAGACACACGGGAACTCTGCCAGTCCAGTGACTTGGGTTCCTTCCGGTCTGTCTGGTTTAGTGTTCTGAGTAGACCTTGGGCACAAGCTATGCAGCCAGTCCCACAACACACAGATAAAGCCACACTTCCAGGTGATCTAACAAGCCTAGGATCCCAGGATCCCAGGATCCCAGAATTAAAGGATCACAGAGACTGCTTG
>NC_045030.1:113446969-113450155 GCF_008632895.1 Mastomys coucha
AACCCAATGTCTAAAAATTGTTCTTATTTTGGGCTTGTACCACAGTAAGAGCCAAGATTTTAAAGTCTGCTAAATATAAAACAAACAAAAAGACTTTATATATTTATGTTCATTTTAGAACATACTAGTAGAGATATATTGTTTTGAAGTATCCAGTTAATATGTTTGGAGTTATTTAAAATTTATATTGAGAAAAATGTATGTTCACTATTGCTGTAGACGAGCATCTACATAAGACTGTTAAATTGATTGTTGTTTTATATCAAACAAGTTTTATAATACTCATTTTCATTATTATATTTTATAAATTTTAAAGACTATGACAAAAAAACCCTATCAATATGTACTACATTTGTGAATATGTACATCCAAAAAAATCAATAACCTTTAAAAAAAAGACACAGCTATACCACTTCTGGGCATATATGCAAAAGGTATTCCATCCTACTATAAGGAAACTTGCTCAACTATGTTCATAGCAGCTTTATTTATGATAGTCAGAAACTGGAAACAACCTAAATGTTCCTCAGCCAAAGTATGAATAAAGAAAATGTTATGAAGGTTTTGGAGCAGAAAGGGGGAAAGGGGGATAACATTTGAAATGTACATAAATAAAATAATCACATCATGAAGTATGTAGGCAAATAGATATAACCAGAAAAAGATCATCCTAAGTGAGGTAACCCAGTCACAGAAAGCCAAACACAGTATTATTTACTTACATTTATATTTACTTACATATATACATACATTTATATTTACAGAATATTATCTGTAAGTAAATGATAATTGTAATTACAATCCACAGACCCCAAGAGAGTAATAACAAAGAGGGTTCAAGGGGAATACATGAATCTCCCTGGGAAAGGAAATATAATAGATATTGTATGGGAGCTGAACATGCGTTGGGACAGGAACAGGAGGGATCAGTTGCAGGGAAACAGATGTAGAGACCCACAACCTAACTTTAGAAGGCGCTCAGGTAAGGAAGGACTGTGGGATCCAGAAGGGTGCAGGACATCACAAGAAATCCCACATAACCAAGAATCCTGGGCTCATAGGGGCTCACTGAGACTAGACCAACAATCAGGGAGCCTGTGTGGCTCTAACTTAGGCTCTCTGCACATATTTTTATTGGATATTTTATTTATTTACCTTTGAAATGTTATTGCCTTTCCTGCTTTTCTCTCCAGAAACCCCCTATCCCATCCTCCCTCCCATGCTTCCTAGAGGGTGTGCACCCACCTGCCTATCCACTCCCACCTCCCCACCCTGGCATTCCCCTAATTGTATAGCCTGGTGTTTATGTGTGTGTTGTTTCTGAAGCTTTTGCATGTTTTGGAGACACTTGTCTTCCTGATAGCTTGCCCCATGCAGCCTTAATATGAGGGGAAGTGTCTAATTATATTGCAAATTGATATGACAAGTTTGGTTGAAACCTCTGAAAGGCCAATCATTCTCTGAAGGGAAATGGATGAGGAGTGTATGGAGAGGGCAGAGGTGGGGAGGAAGGACTGGGAGGAGAGGAGAGAGGGAAAGTAGTGGTTATAATATGATATAATATAATATATGAGAGAATAAATTAATAAAAAACTCAAAAAGTGAATGCAAACTGAGGTTCAGAAGACTCATTTTCAAACATAAAAACATAAAGGAGGCAGCATCTTCTTTTCAGAGATTTGAGCACTTGTCACCAAGGATGATAAACTGAGTGAGGTCCACACTAGCAAAGGAGCCAATGGGTTGTTCAAGTGGCACACATTGTATACTATACACAGTGCCTTGTCATGAGCACACACACAGGTTATGCATGGGTATGCAAAAGCTAAAGAGATTGTAACTTTTAAAAAATCTGACAAAAAGAGCAACTGAAAGTAGTAAACGGTGTATGGATCATCACTTTTAAAGGAGTTTAAATGACTAAATGACATCAGATCTCTCAGGATGAGCCTTAAATCCTAGAAGAGTATGGGATGATATATTCAAAGTACTGTACAAACAGGTAAATTCAAGTGAAAAGGAAAAAATGAAGACTTACCACAAACAGATGGTACTATAATTATTTCTTAAGTGATGTGAGTTAGGAAAATACATAAGTGTAATATTAAAATGTTGTAGAAACCAGTTGGCATATCACCATAGATGGGAGGAATCTCACAGGGCCTCACTCCAAAATGAAGGGCTACAAGGAAGTAGACAGCTGAGAGAGAGGATAGCCACTTGATGAGTTATCAATATTGAGTGGATATGTACATATAAGGAACATCAAGTAGACTCTACAGGTTGTATTACATATGTATTTATTTATATATAATACTGTTACATTTTAATTAAAATTAAATTAATTAATTAATTTTTGTAGTAAGGACTAGCACTAGTTGGTATATGATAAAACTTAAACTATTATCCACTTAAAATAGTCTGTTATAATCACAAAGTTTTTATGCAAACCATAGAAAAGTCACAAAAACAAATATGAACAGAACTCTAATCTCTGGAGTTTATGTTGCCACTGAAATGTTCTTAGAGGTATAGTTTCTAGTGAATAATAAACCGTAATATTTGTATTCTCTGGATAGCATTCTGCAGGAGGTATTTGCTTGTTTTTCTCAGTTCTTTCTCCCAAAGGATACATTATTTAGTGCACTCAGCAAAATTATCTACAAAGGTGTTTTTTAAATATTTACAAAATTGTTGCTACTCCTTTCTTTAAGGGTAAAGCTTAATTCCTGTTCTCTGTGGGCAAACTTGGCAATTTGTTGTTTTAGAAAAATCAAACAAAAGAGAGAAGACAGTATGCAACCTCAGATATGAGGTCATAAAATATGCCCTGTCTGGAAGCATTCTTTCTGCTTTAAATTTACTACTCTATCCTGAGTTGATTCCTTTAGCTCCAATGAGTATTAAAGGAGTGAAGATCAGACTTACATCTTAAATGTGACCTCTGTAGAAACCCTGGTCCAAACAGAATCAATTAAGCTGGACCCATGAGAGCTCCCAGAGACTAAACCACCAACCAAAGAGCATGCATCTGCTGGTCCATGCTTCCAGGCACATATGTAGCAGAGGGCTGCCTTGTCTGGCCTCAGAAGGAAAGGATAAGTCTAATTCTGTAGAGACTTGATGCCCCAGGAAAAGGGGATGTGGGGGTGAGGGGGTGTCAAGGATAAGGCGGGTGGGTGTTGG
>NC_045030.1:113450517-113461169 GCF_008632895.1 Mastomys coucha
GGTTAGGTTGCATCATGTTGTGACAGTTTGCCTCAAATTTGCTATGTAGCTGAGGCGACTTAAATCGCCTGATCATTCTGCCTCTTCTCAAGTCCTGGGATTGCAGAGTTTTTCACCAAAATGTTTACCTCAAAAAATATGTATTTAAACAGTACTTCTGACTTATTTAGTTCACATTTCCCCAGTCTTTGGAAAAGCTTTGGATCACTCACTAGTTACAAGGTACAGTAAGATTGATTTCACTTATACCTGAGGTTTATGCTTAGATGTATTACTGACTGGAATTCAAATCAGTTTAGATGATACTATCTACATTACTTCTATGTTTGTGAATATATTTGCTTAACAATTTCAAAAATTATGGTAATTACCAAGCTTATAAAACTAACCAAGAATAATCACTATATAGATCTCTCCCTATTCCTGAAGTAGTCCATGAGACCAAACATTAACAGCAGCCTGTGCCTTAGTCTTTGTGATGACATAGCTCTTTTGAGTTCCTTCCCGGGAAAAAGTCCAAAGCTGTATATGGAATGTATTCATTCAACAACTGATGTATAGCCTCTGTTTAGCCTTTACAAGTTTACTAAAATGTCAAATTTATTAGAACATTTTCCCAAAGGAGTTTATCATTTTAAATCCATTCTCTGTTCTGTTGAAATAAATAGGTATTCCTTAAAATTCAAAAGTAAGTTCTAATAGACATGAACATGATACCCCCCAAAAATATAACCACCAGGAAGGCCAGGGACTCCATCTATGTATATGATGTGAGTTTCTTAACTTTCTTAATTGCCAGCAAGCACTCTTAATGAAACCAAATATATTTATACAGATGTGATTCATTACAATGTTTCTTTCCCTTTTTCAACCCTTGCTCCCTCTAGCTCTCTAAGTATTGAACTTTCCTATGTATAATATGTCTGTATATCTCAGAATAGATTATAATAGAGCATGTTAATATGCTACTGTTACTGTTTATAAAATAATTATTTTATCAACTTGTCTGGGTTGATCTTAGACCTGACTGAGTAGAGTAGCAGTCTTTTTTTTTTTTTTTTTTTTTTTTTTGGTTTTTCGAGACAGGGTTTCTCTGTATAGCCCAGGCTGTCCTGGAACTCACTCTGTAGACCAGGCTGGCCTCAAACTCAGAAATCCACCTGCCTCTGCCTCCCAAGTGCTGGGATTAAAGGCATGCACCACCACCGCCTGGCCCTACAGTATCAATCTTAAATGCCAAATGATGGTTATATGTATTAAAGTTTGAATCATAACATATTTTCAGTGGGCTCTTCTAATCATGTAAGGAAAAATAATATTAGCCAGTAATGTCTATCACCACATTTACACATATTGTTTTCCATCTTAACATTTATTTGGTTTTTTTTTTTTGTCAATTTTAATAGCATCAGAACTTTAAGCCACCATTTGAGAGACTTTCCTAAGCTACCTTTCCAAGTTCCAAGATGATCCCTCGAACCTTGAGTGTTCACCAGCTCTCGGCTTTCAGAGAAGCAAGGTACAAAATGAAGATCCTCTCATGTATTATTCATCTATTTATGGTTACAACTAATAATGAAAACATTCTATATACGTGGAAGCAAGTTTATCTGCTGCAGTTTAGCTATAACTAGGCCATTCTCACCTTTAGGGTAGGATCTGAGTCCAACTTGTTTGAAATCATTAATTTCTGCCTTCAACTGAAAAACAACAATGACAAAAGCAGTAGCCCTTACTTTATTTAATGAGCATGAAAGGGAAGGCATAGCTTTTGCATAAAAATTGGTGTTTCCTGGTTCTCTTGGGCACAAGCCTAGCTCACTTAAATGTAACCTAGGAGTTTAAGTATGCTATGCAAATAAGCAAATAGGTACAAAATTATCTGAAAAAAGTGAGAAGCTGCAAGTGGTTTGTAGAACTCTGCCAGCAGATGATTGTTAATTCAGTCTTTGTCTCCTCTGTACTGAGCAGTGTCAATCACTACATAAATGTCAGCTCATATCAAAAGCATTCAGTTTTGCCCTCACTGGCCATTAAGAGTGTGTTTGCAAACTGCAGTTTGGCAGCTTAGAACAAGAAAAGAAAAGATAGACAGTGTGAAAGAATATACAGTGATTTGGTTCAAGAATCACATGAATAATATACTCTGAATACATCCAGATTTTTGAACAGGTATTTGAAAAAATCCTTGCATTCTACAAAGCCAGGTACTGAAAATACCATGTCTGTATTACTAAAACGTGTAAAGTATATTTATTCCTACAACATTATAATGTAAGTTACAGGATGCTAGGATTTTCCTTCCCCATAAATAATATATAAACCATTTAAAATGCATTCTTATACTTCAATTCATTCTCCATAGGAATCTAAGTAAAGCTAAGGTTTATAGGAAGTCTTAATTTCTCAGATTGTTTTCTTCCACGAGGTTCAATTTGTTGTGTGCACTACAATATTTGATTTTGTTTTTTTTTTTTCTCTGTGCATATGTCACACTGTACATAACTAAAAAAATATAGGCTACTGACAGAAATAAGTGCTGAAATGAATGAGATCAGAGTTAATCCACATTTCCTAAAAATAACTAATAAAAATATAAATGAACAAACAATTGCTAACACAGAGAGCTGAAGAGCAGGAATTCAGAAGTTTCTAAAATGATCAGCTAAGCAAATTGTCAAAAACATGAAAAGGGGATTTGATCATATCTCAAGGCACACTATCTGCAAACTCTTTTTTAAAGACTAGCCCTTAAATTTTAACAATATGTTTTATATGATTATAGTTGTTTAAGTGCTTTTAAATCCCTGATATTTTTTTCAGATAGTATAATTCTAGGCACTAAACCTCAAAAAATTATAACTGTAATTTAATCAAAATAAAAGACATGAAAACTTATTTTTATCCTAATATAACCTTCCTTTCCCTCTCTAATAAAATCTCTTGACCACAAATCCTGAACTCAATTTAGTTTCCCTATCCTACTGTGTTGTCAAAGACAAAAATAAAACAAATGAGAAAAATGGTTTTAAGGCTCTTTCACTAAGGAAAGAGTAACAGATCTGAAGATTTATGTGTCTCAATAGGATAGTGTTTTTCATAAGACATTTTGTAGGGATTCATTGGCAAGTTACAGGTGGGAATGATTATAGTTGGAAATGTTTTTAAATCAACAGTGCATATATGAACTTAGATCAACAGGAGATGTTCATCTCTGTCTATCTAGTTTTAAAGGCCAGTTCTAATCTCAAATATTGGTGCATAATTTAAAAATGGACAATTGAAGTGTTTGTATCTACTCATATCATTATATCAAGGCAAGAATAGAGAGGAGTATGTTTTTCTTGTCACAGGTAAATGAGGGTTTGAAAATCATATGTGGGATGATTGGAAAACAGTAAAAATTAATTATCTTTTAAACATATATCATTAAGGCATAATAGAAAAACAAAGAAAATTAACAGAATGTAAGAAGGAAAGGTACCTCTAATCTCAGAGTCGGATTGAAGCTGGTAGACAGCTGAAAAGCATGAATTCCAGCCCAACTGACAACTGCTTAAGGCCTTTCTTCCTTCCCTGCTGAAACTTGCACTTTTCTAGGAATTTCACCAGAAATCCCTTGTTCAACCCTAGTAGCCTCTGCTTTTATTTTAACACATTATAATACAATATAGACTACCTCCAAAACTACCCTATCATCTCAACTACACAAAATAGAAGAAAAAAAGTAAACCAATGTTTCTTAGTAACCCTGTGATGTAAACTGAAAGTCACAAAATTGTACATATGACAAAATTGTACATATGGTTAATGTTAAGACACCAATCAGAAATCTTAAATCCCCCAAATCAGAAACTAATACTGTTATAACTGTTACTGTAATACTAATACTGTTATAACTAAACTAATACTGTTATAACTAATACTGTAATAACTATTAGATATTTCTTTTTTTATATGACTCTTTGTTGAAGGGCCCACCTAATGTTCTTTTGTTTGTTTGTTTAGTTGGATGGTTTTTTTGTTTTGTTTTGTTTTGGTTTGGTTTGGTTTGCTTTTTCTAGACAGGGTTTCTCTGTGTAGCCCTGTCTGTCCTGGAACTCACTCTGTAGACCAGGCTGGCCTCGAACTCAGAAATCTGCCTGTCTCTGCCTCCCAAGTGCTAGGATTAAAGGTGTGTGCCACCACGGCCTGCCTACACCTAATCTTCTTAAATATGTGTAACTTGCTTTTAGTGAATGCATTCTTTCTCTTAGTTTCTCCTTTTAAAGTTTTATTTAAAATCTTTGAATAAATCTCCAACTTTGTCTCATATAGTCTAGATCTGAAATTCCTTTCTTTGCCAAAGCCACAAATTCCATGTTTGCCTCATTTGAAGTCCCTAAAAAATTAACAGAACACCTCTGACAGCCACACCACTGCAAAATTGTAGGCATCCATCAAGGTTCAAGCTACCTGAAAACTTCCACAGGTCCATTCTGGGCTTAATCCATCTCCCCAGTAGTGTTCAAATTCCCAGATTCTCCTTTGGTGTTAAGTGCAGTATATATTTCTGACTGGTCCATTCATGATATTTTGATAACCCACCAGATTTATCCTGGCTCCTCTAACCAATATATAATCCTAGTCAGGCATTCTTTGCTTTGAAGGAAGAGCTCTAGGCTTGGGTCAATATCCTTCCTACCTGTTCATCACTACACAGTACTCTCCCACATTGTACTCAATCTTTGTACTCAGTTTTACCTTTCCCCACAACCTCTGGCTTATAACAAGAAACACATCCTGTATACCAGTCCAGTCTGCTCCATCCTCCTTACTTCATTCTAGCTGAGTCATTTCTAATTTCTAGACTCAGTATGACACCTGACATCATCTCTTCTATCCCAAACTGTCATTTTTTTTAAAAAAATTATTTATTATTATAAATAAGTATAATGTAGCTGTCTTCAGAGGTACCAGAAGAGGGTATCAGATCTCATTATGGGTGGTTATGAGCCACCATGTGGTTGCTGGTATTTGAACTTAGGACCTTCGGAAGAGCAGTCAGTGCTCTTACCCACTGAGCCATCTCACCAGCCCCCAAACTGTCATTTCATAGTAAACTCAAAACTAACAAAGGAAGCCTATATGTCCAGATCTCATCACAAGGGTACCAATAATATGAAACATCAAGCCAGTATCTTCTCCAAAACACATCAGTAATATAGAAATTCTTACCCACGTGAATTATCAAAATGAACTCCAAGACACAGAATCTTTAAAAAAAAGCATAAACTTCATCAAAGAATTTAATGAGTATAAACAATACACAGAGAGAACACCTCAATTAAATCCAAGATAAGGAGCTAAAGGACAATAAATGCCTAGGTGATGTCCAAACTAACATAAGGCTGGTGGCAATGACAAAGACCACCCAAGACTTGAGAATGTAAATAAATAAGGAAACAAAAACTTTGAAGGGTACTTGAGCTGAAAAGAAGATGGAGTTGAAAAACCCAATAATCCTATAAAAGTCAAAGTAAAGCTTTATAGGTAGAATGAATCAAGTAGAAGTCTGAGTTATCAGGACTCAAAGGTAAAATAGAGGATCATGAACAAATAAGCAAGGACTATGAAAAAAATTAAAAGATAGGAAAGAAACACAAAGGAAATGTGGGAGATTATGAAAAAACAAAAAACAACCTTCAAATTATAAGCATAGCTGAGAGAGGAAAATTCTCAGTCGATGGCACAGACCAGCACTTTGACAAGATCATAGAAGAAAATTTCCCCTAAACTAAGGAAAGAGACATCCATGCAAATATGAGGACAGAGAACATCAAAAAACAAATCCCTATGGCATACCATTGATAAAACATTAAGGATATATAACAAAGAAAGTGTTTTGAAAGTTATAAGAGAAAATAATGGAAGTCACATATAAAGGGGAACCCATCAGAGTAACAACTAATGGAAACTTTAAAAGCCAGAAGATTCTGAAGCAATGTGTTCCAAGTTCTAAAGACTATGACAACCAATCTAATATAACATACTCAGCAAAACTATAAGTTGAGTGTGTAAAAGAAAGAAAACGTTTCTACAACATACACTGCTTACAATATATATATATATATATATATATATATATATATATATATATATATATATATATATATCCAGCAAATCAAAATTAATGAAAATACAGGAAGCATTATTTTGGGCTTAAAAGAAGAATTAGCAAAGAGACTTTTCAGTTATGCCCAGAACACAGGGTTCCTAATGACGACCAGAGACCACCAAAAATCCAACACATATGCAAAAGCAAATAGTCTTTTTCAATCTCCAGCTTGGACCCTCCAACCTCTCAAATTCAGTGGATGGCATAGAAGGTACTGAGCTGGCACAAGCCTTGCATTTTTTATCATAGTTGCAGCAAAGTACTGGACTTTCTATCTTGGCAGTCACATGATTGGTTGACATTTGTTTGGTGCATTTCTATTGGCTAGAAATAATTTCAACTTGGTAGGAACGTTTGCTAGCTTAATCAATCTATTTTGAGACATTAAGTACTTTACCCTTAAGAACTGATTGGTTGTTTCTAGGGGTGGAGTGGCTGTTTGTTTAGATAAATTATGGTTGTTGCCAGAGTGACATATTTCCTGGAACAAGTTGGGATTTTTCCAGAAGCCGAGTTCACTTTAAGGACAAATTAATCATAAAATGATGTCTAAAAGCAAAATGGGATTTGTAATGTTAAATTGGTTCCTTCAGAATGAAATGTAAGGCCATAATCATTACAACAAAAAATACCACTAAGAACACAAACACCACCACTAAAAATCTACAATAGGATGATTATAATTAATACAAACATTTCCCTAATAACTTTAAATATAAGTGGTCATGATTCTCCCTTCAAAAGACACAGATTGATTGGATTAAAAACAAAGTCCATTTACCTGTTGCCTTCAAGACATCTTAGTTTTAAAGACAGGCACCTCCATGGAGTGAGAAAATGGACAAAAATATCCAAGTGATATGTGACTAGGAAACAAGCTGGCATCACTATCTTAATACCTGACATAATAGACATCAAACTAAAACTAATCAGAAGTGATAGGAACATTTTATGCTAATCAAGGGACCAGTTAACAAAGAAGACATTACTATCCTAAACACATAGAAAGTAACTCTGTGTTACCTAATTTCAGAAAACAAACAAGCAAACAAATAAAACTACTACTGAATTTAAAGACACAGCTTACCATCAATATATTATTAGTAGCTGATTTCAGTACCTCACTTTTCCCAATATATAGGACATCTGAACAAAAAATTAAAAATGAAACATCTAAATTAATTGTCAACAATCATCAAATGGACTTAACATATATGTACAGAATTTTTTTCAAAATACTAAATAATACAAATGGTACTAAGCAGCACATTGAAACGTATCCAAGTAGATTACATCCAGTGATACAAAACCAATCTTTACAAATTCAAAAATATTGAAATCACTCCATATATATACATATATATATATATATATATATATATATATATATATACATATATATGACAACAATGAAATAATTGACACAAAACAAAATCTAGTAAATAAGCAAACTAATGGGGTTTAAACAACTCATTACTGAATGATGAAATGGGTCAAAGAAAAAGAAAAAACAAAAGAATAAAAACTTCCTCAAACTAAATGAATATGCAAAACAACAAATCCACAAGATATATTGAAAGGAGTCTCTACTATGGAAATATTTAGCTTTAAAGTGCCTACCCATGAGGGGCCTCTTCCTTTTGAGAGAAGTGGAGGGGATTTAGGATGAGGGACTGTGTGCATGTATGGGGGGTACTGAGAGGACAGAAGGGGCTGCAATGGTGATGTAAACTGAATAAATATATAAATTAATGGAAAACGAGGATAAATAAATGGCTTAATGATACCACTTTCAAAAAATTGGGGGAGGAAAAGTAAAAAGAAATCAAACCTATTAAACATCAAGAAATAATAAAAATTAGAGTAGAAATCAACAAAATAGAAAGAAAGAAAACAATACAAAGAATTACTAAATTTAAGAGATAAGCAAAATTTACAGACCCTTGCCTCAACTATCAAAAAGAAAAAAAAAAGAGGGGACCCTCATTAACAAAATCAGAAATGAGCCGGGCAGTGGTGGCACATACCTTTAATCCTAGCACTTGGGAGGCAGAGGCAAGCTAATTTCTGAGTTCGATGCCAGTCTGGTTTAGAGAGTGAGTTCCAGGACAGCCAGTGCTGTTCAGAGAAACCCTGTCTCGAAAAACAAAACAACAACAAAAAACAAACAAAAAAAAAATCAGAAATGAATAGAGAAACATTACAAAGGACACCAAAGGAAATCATAACACTATAATGGAATATTTTAAAAACATGAACTCCATTAGCTGGAAAACCTAAAAGAAATGAATGAATTTCTAGACTTAGTCAAACTACTAACTAAAGCAATTAGAAGTCAACAACTGAGAGAGACTAATAACAAATGAGATGAAAGTGTTAATAAAAAGCCTTCTAGCTATGAAAATTCCAGGACTAGATGTATGTAGGAGAATTTTACTAGACATTCAAAGATACAGACAAATCTTCTTAATGAAAATAGCAACAGAAACAGAATTCTAAAACTCCTTCTATACAGTATCACTTAAATAACCAGACCAGATGTAGAAACAACAATAACAGCAACAACAAGCTATAGGATAATATCCCTGATGAACATTGAAATACTAATAAATAATAAACAATAACAAACTACAGTAAACAATAATAAAATAATACTTAGTCTAAAAAATAATTTTTTTTTTGGTTTTTTTTTTTTTAAAAAATAATTTTAAAGACAGGCATAAAAATGTTATACATCATCACCAAGACTATTTTGTGCCTGAAATGTATGGACAGTTCAACATATGTAAGTCAATAAATGTAATAAACAATATAAATCAAGTGCAAAAATTACATGATCATCTTAATACACATGGCAAAAAAGGCCTTGACAAAATCTCACATCCTTCATAATAACATTACTAGAGAATGTAGGGCTAGAGTGATCATATCTCAACACAATAAAATCTATACATGAAAAACCCACAACCAACATCATCCTAAATAGAGGAAAGCTTAGAGAAATGCCCTTAAAGTCAGGAATGAGGTAGGATGTCCACTATGTTTGCTGTTTTCCAATATTGTGCTCAAAATGCAAGTTGAAGCAATAAAAATGAAAATTTAAAGGGAAACAAATAGAGAATGAAGGACTCAAATCATCCCTATTTGTAGATGATATATTAGGATACATATTAAGTACCAGAATACTTCTCAAAATGATAAACAATTTCAGCCCTATGGCAGGATACAGAATCAACTTGCACAAACCAAGGGATTTTCTTTACACCATCAACAAGCATACAGAGAAGGAAATCATGGACACCGTCCATTTTAACAATAACCTCAAGGAAAATAAAATACCTAGGAGTAAACACTATCCAGAGTAGTAAAGGACATCTACAATAGAAACACTAAAGCTCTGAAGAAAGAGATATGAAAAGACAGTAGAAATGAAAAGGCATTTCATGCTCATAGAGTGATAGTTCTAACTTTGTAAAAATAAACATTCTGCCAAAATCTATTTATAGATTCAGTGCAGCACCAATAAAAATTTTCATCTCATTTTTTTCATAGAAATAGAAAAAAAACCCATCCTAACATTGATATGGAATCACAAAAGACAAGAGATAGTCAAAGCAATCCTGAAGAAAGACAATAAAACTGCATAGATTATAATTCCAGGTCTTAAAATATGTATTGCAGAGCCATAAAATAAAAACAATGCGACATTGGCAAAAAAACAAAGAAGAAAAGAAAAGAAAAGAAAAAGAAAAAAGAAAAACAACAACAACAAAAAGAGACATGTCATCCCGGCAGTGGTGGCACACGCCTTTAATCCCAGCACTTGGGAGGCAGAGGCAGATGGATTTCTGAGTTCGAGGTCAGCCTTGTCTATTGAGTGAGTTCCAGGACAGCCAGGGCTACACAGAGAAACCTTGTCTTGAAAAAACAAAACAAAACAACAACAAAAAACAAAAACAAAACAAAAACAAACAAAAAAAAAACAAAGAAAAAAAAACAAACATGTCTACCAATAGAAGACCCAGACATAAGTACATGACAAAGATGCCAAAAAGATGGTGGAAAAAAAAAGCATATTCATTAAATTATGCTGGGAAACTACATGTCTTCATGCAGGAAAGCCCAATGTCTAGAGTTCACATCGTTTTGAGTCCAAGACTGCTTTAACCTCTGGCTTCTGTTGTAATTGCTTGTGATATGAATAAACTTGCAGGTCTTGCAAGCTCTCATTTAAGCATATATTAAAAATCCTAATAATTACTCAATTTTTTTGGAATGAAACGAAAGGCAGGCACAGAGGCCAATGGAGTACAATATGGGGATTAGAAATACATTCTTGAATATGCATTAAACTAATCTGCACAGTGGAACCATTTTAAAAACTGGATTTGAACTGGCAATTATTCAAATTTAACTCATATGCTAATCAAAAATGAATGAAAAATGTACTAAAGACCTAATATAAACATTGTTGTTAAGAGTGTGGAGCTGGGCG
>NC_045030.1:113461232-113464820 GCF_008632895.1 Mastomys coucha
TACAGAGTGAGTTCCAGGACAGCCACGGTTACACAGAGAAACTCTGTCTCGAAAAACAACAACAACAAAAAAAAAGAGTGTGGAAAAGTCAGAATCCTTGTATTAATTGATGATTTAAAAATAAAGAAAAAGTATGGTTTCCCTCAAAAGCACAAAAGAATTGCCATATTATCTACTAGTTTTCTAAATATTATCTAAAATATTTGCAGTAAGGACCCCAAAGAGATCCTTGCACATATATGCTCATGTTATCATCATTAACAATAGCTAAGAAGATGAGTCAACCTCATTTTGCATTGACAGATGAATGAACAAGGGCTGGTAAACAATCTGGGTGTACATTTGTGACCTTCAAACAAGTGAAATAGGAAGATAAGACACAAAAAAGACAAGCAATGCATATTTTCACTGGCTGTTAAGGGCACTGTTCTTGGAAAATAGTTTCCAGAAACTAGAAGAAATAAGAAAGGGAGAGTTGTTAGACAGATATAGATATTTTTCCTTTTGGAACATGAATGAGTTCCAGAGATTCATGAGTTTCATATTTGTTGAAAATAATATGAATCTTGCCCATGTTAATAATCATTATAATGTACAATTAAAATGATCAAGATAATAAAATTTTTGTTAGGCATTTTTCTCACGAAGAAAAAAAGGAAAGTAAATAAGACACTGTAAGCATAATTATGGAAATGAGTAGATATGGGATGTTTGAGGGCAAATAAACTAAACCCATGTATAGCAGTGGACTTGGTAAATTATCCCCATGTATATCTGCACTAACAGTTGTGGAACTACTATTTATTAATATCCATACTATACAAATAGAAATGGACAGTGGGTGGTAGGACCTGGGTTCTTTCCTGTAGGAATAGAGGATTAAAGATTAGCAAGGGAAAGAGGCTACAATAGTACATGTAGAAAAAGAATGAGGTTGATAACAAAAGTATAGAATCATATTTAACCTTATATAGGTACTAACAGATACAAACTATGTAGATATATTTATATGACTAGGACAGTAAGCACATTTTGCCTTGTCAAAGGAGATAAATTAAATCCAAGAATATTTCTAGTAGTACTAGGTAGTACTACTACCACCGGGTTATGTTTTCTAGTGCCATATCCAGTAGAAATATTCTTATATAAGATGATTCTAAGACTATGAAGAATTCACTGAAGATGAGCCTAAAACATTTTATAGTATCAAGATGTATAGAAAGGCTAAAACAATGTAAAAATAAAGAAAAGTAACATTAAAGCAAGTGTGTCAAAAGGGCAGGGTAGTGAAATGATAGAAACAGCAATGTTTAAAGCTGAAACAGTTTGAGCAGAAGAAAATCCAGAATACTACCCTCTGCCTTATAAGGAAAGTTGACATGCACAATGATAACTCACAATATCAGCACCTTTACTATATATGATATGATGAAAATGATACTTTAACTCCGTAGTATTCTTCCCAAGTGTTTAATAACCCAGACCAATTACAATGCAAACATTATACCAATTATAATGAGGCCGTTCTATAAAGTATGTGACTAGTACTTCTTGAAACTGTCAAGATATTCATTAACCAGAGAGAGCCTAAGGAAGAACAGCAAATTAAATGTAATTTTTTTTACTCCCAAGATAAAAGTGTCTCTATTGCAACTTGGGAATATCTTGTCAGACCAGTTATTGTTGTGGTTCATAAGCTTTACAGCTATGCAGTACTGTTAATTGCTTTTCTCCCTTGGCAGCTTGCATAACACCTTATAATGTTATGAGAACTAGTGCTCAGTAAGGAGGCTTCCAGGATATTTTCTGCTTAATTTCTCCAAGGTTGTGTCATGTAAGTGTATACAGTCTTCAATAATGAGTGCTTACTACCTTCATGTTCTGAAAGGCCATATTTACATTGGTTTTAAAGTCTCTTGTACCCCCTTAACCAACAATTCAAAGAGAGCATTCACTTGCCTGATGCTTCGGTTTTTGTTAGGTAATCTGTGGCTCTTGTGGGAAGTATTATCATCCTAAGTGGCATAACTACATTTAAATCTTACATATAGGAACTGGAGGAATGAAGTAGTGATTAAAAGTGTGTGGTGCTCTTGCATATGAGCCACTGGCTCTCAGCACTCACATGGTTGCTTATAACAAGTTATAGCTCTTGATAGGGGTTCCAGTACCCTCTTCTTATACTTATGCTTACTTATGTATATATGTATGCATGCACATATGTTATATGTTTTAAGTACACATATAATAATCTTTATGACTTTTTCAAATATTGTTAATGTATATATTTCTTACCTCCTTCGTCTTGGATATTTACCTATCTCTCTCTTCCACTGTTGAAGTCATCTCCTACTTTTTCCACTTCCCCATGTCATAGCACCACTATCCTACTCTCCTCCTCTCTAGAAAACCTTCTCCTCCCCACTACCTATAGTCTCCCTGTCTATGTTACTGGCTTCTGTGTTTATATACTTAAATTTGAAGATTTGAGTCTAGGATCCTTAAATAAGATAGAATATGTAATGTATGCCTTTCTAGTTCTGGGTTACTTTACACAGTATATGTACCAGTTCTATATATTTATATAAATTTTTCATAATTTCCTTTAAAATTTTTATCTTTAATTTTTGAAGAAATTTTATCATGTGTATGGATGTTTTCATTCATATATATCTGTTAACCACTGGAGTGTTAGTGCCCTCAGAGGCCAGAAGAAGGCATCATATTCCCTGAAACTGGAGTTACAGAGGTTGTGAGCTACCATCTGGTTATTAGGACTTGAACTTGTTTCATGTGGAAGAGCAGCCAGTGCTCTTAATTACTGAGCCATCTCACTAGCCACTGGAATTCTATTTTTTAAAATTTGTTCGTCAGTTTCATACACCTATGTAATAAATTTTACTTTTTATTCCCCCATTTACCTCTTTCACATCACTTCTCCTGAAACTTTATTTCTAAAAAGACTTCCTACTTACATTTTTAAAAGGCAAGTCACCCCAGAGACAAGGAATGTGCGACAGCAGATGCTAGCAAGGATGTGGAGAAGGGAGAACACTCCCCCATTGCTAGTGGATTGCAAGCTCTTACTACCACTCTGGAAAAAAATTGGAAATAGATCTACCTGAAGACCCAGCTATACTGCTCCTGCACATATAACCAAAAGATGCCCCACCATATCACATGGATACATCCTTCACTATGTTCATAGCGGCATTACTCTTAATAGCCAGAAATTGGAAGCAACTCAGATGCCCCTCAACTGAAGAATGGATGCATTAAATATGATTCTTTTACACAATGGAATACTATTCGGTGATTAAAAACAAGAACATCATGAACTGTTCAGGCAAATGGATTTAACTAGAAAATATCATCCAGAGTGAGGTAACCCAGAACCCAAAAGACATGCATGGTATGTACTCACTGTTATGTGGATATTAGCCCAAAAGTACAGAATACCCATGATCCACTCCACAGATACTAAGTTAAACAAGAATGAAGGCCCAAATAAGGATGTTTCAATCCCACTTAGAAGGGGAAACAAAACAATCATGGGAGGCAGAGGGTGGGGGGAACTGGGTGGGAGTA
>NC_045030.1:113464934-113466272 GCF_008632895.1 Mastomys coucha
AATGTGGATGTTCTTAGCCAAGATGCCTAAGAGTAGGGACATGGAACCTTAAGACTTCACTTCCTATAGCCAGGCAGAGATGGATACCAACTCATCCACAAAACTTTTGACCCCAAAATTGTCCTGTCTAAAGGAAATATAGAGACAGGATGGAGCAGAGACTGAAGGAATAGTCAACCAGTAACCCACCTAACTTAAAACATTTCCCGTGGTTTGTGGATTGTACTTTGTAAATTCCTATCTTCTGGGCTAATATCCACTTATCAGAGAATACATACCATGTGTGTTCTTTTATGATTGAGTTACCTCACTCAGGATGAATGCTGGATGACAGGAGCCTGATATAGTTGTCTCCTGAGAGGGTCTTACAGTACCCGACTAATACAGAAGTAGAGGCTCACAGCTATCCATTGGACTGAGCACAGGTCCCCAATAAAGGAGCTAGAGAAAGGACCCAAGGAGCTACAGAATTTGCAGCTCCTTAGGACGAACAACAATATGAACTAACTAGTACACTCAGAGCTCCTAGGGACTAAATCACCAACCAAAGAGTACACATGGTGGGACTCATAGTTCCAGCAGCATCTGTATAGCAGAGGATGGCCAAGTAGGGAGGAGAGGCCCTTGGCCCTGTGAAGGTTCTATGCCCCAGTGTAGGGGAATGCCAGGGCCAGTAAGCAGGAGGGGGTGGAGTAGTGAACAGGGGGAGGAGGAAGGGAACGGTTTTTGTTTCCTTTCTTTCTTTCTTTCTTTCTTTCTTTCTTTCTTTCTTTCTTTCCCACGGGTAAGCACCAATCCCTGACATGATTAATGATACTCTGTTATGCTTGCAGATAGGAGTGTATATTAACCTTTCTCTGAGAGGCTCCAGCCAGCTGCTCACTGAGACAGATGCAGATACCCACAGGGAAACACTGGACAGAGGTCAGGGACTCTTATAGAAGACTTGGGGAAAGAAAGATTGAAGTCTCTGACAGGGATCAGAACCCCACCAGAAAACGAATGGAATCAACTAATGTGGACCGTAGGAGCTCTCAGAAACTGAGACATCAATCAAAGAACATACATAGGCTAGAATGGGGCCCCCGGAACATATAGCAGACATGCAGATCAGTCTCCCTATGGGTGCCCCAATAACTAGAATGGAGGCTCTCCCTAAAGCTGTAGCCTGACTCTGGTATTTTTTTTTTCTTGAACAGGGCTACCTTGTCTCACCTGGGAGAAACTAGATGTGCCTAAGTGGGGGAATACTCAGCAGGGAGGGGGAGAAGAGGAGGGGGAAGTGGTTCTATGAGGGGCAACCGGGATGGAGGCTAACATTTGGTATGTAAATAAATA
>NC_045030.1:113466637-113480104 GCF_008632895.1 Mastomys coucha
TCTCAATTATTAAAGGGGCTTTGTTCTCACTTAAAATTTCTAAGAAAAATATTTTACTGTATACATTTTAAATAAAGATTTTCAGACACAAAAGTTTTTATGAAATTCATCATTAGAAGAAAGTCATTGACACTTAATTTTATATAGAAAGAAATAGCATAAATCAAATCTTCTTAGGACAATTTAGAGCATAATAAAAACACTGGTATGTAATAGCAGTCTCTTTGCTAAGTAAAGGGCATGATTATGAAACATTTAGGAGAAAATTAAATTACTATTCAAGTTTTAAATATAGGTGAAAAAGTATTTGATCAAGACTTAAAAAGAGTTTACCTGCTGATAATGAAAAGTTCATTTTGATCCATATGGCCAGAAAAGTAATTATAGTCTTTAATTTCAATAAAGCAACCTACTAGATTGGACTAAAGAAAATGATAGGAAATTATAATGCTTTAAAGGAAATTTGATAAAATTGTGGAAAGGTACTTTTGCTTATTAAAGTGCATTGATTTGTTCATCTGTAAAACAAAAATCATAGTACAAAAAAATGGTAAGAAATGTTCTTAGTTTCATTTTACTGTGAATAAAACTCCCTTTATTTGTGTTTATTCCTGTCCTTCAGGAAAGTTTTTAAAATATAGCTGGTATGCTTCCAGCAATGTTTATCATTTACATTTTTATTGAAGTTTGAGGAGCATTAAGGGCTTTAAATATTTTTTCACCTAACATTAAACAACAGGAAAAAACATCAATCATTATCCTCATGTACGCATATATTCAAAGAATGCACTTCATGTTGTGTTTCTAGGTATCAGTGTTATACCTTAAGTAATGGTGCTCATGGGAATCAGGCAGGATATGCACATCACTTTATTAAAATTAAATGGATAATATCATATAGAAGGACATAGATAATTTGTAGTTTTTCACAAACTCCCAAAGTCACATTTCTCTGTTCCTACTTTCAGAAGCTACAAAAATTTAAATATTGAATAGATTCAAGTGATACTATTTCCTGCCATCATTGTGACTTGTCCTTTGCATCAAGTTCATAACTTGTTCAGCTTTTCCCCATAAGTAGTTGAAACAGGAATGAGGCCTATTTTATTAAGGTTCAAGATGGCTATATCAGATCAAATGGCTTATAGTCCACATATAATCTTAATGATTCATTTCTAAAGAAATAAAGATGTAGTGATGAAAACATAGACTTCCAGTAAGGCAAGTAAAAAACAAAAGCACTGCATTAATAACTTATGATAATATGAGTTTTGTTCCTACAGCCTGTGCAATGGGGAGATGATATAAAAACAATTCTCATCAAAATTAGACTTGTGAGGGCTTAGTTGGTCTGACTAGTAAATTTACTTTCCCTACTTCTTAATTTCTGAATAACATATGATATTTTACCTGATTTTACAGAAACATCATTTTTGAGAATATTAAAATTTCATTTGTTTTTAATTTTCTTATATATTACATCCTGACTACACTTTCCTCTCCCTCCCTCCCCCTCCCACTCTTTATTTCCTACCTCATTTCTCCACCAGATCCATTTCCATCTGCCACCCGTCAAAAAAGAGCAGACCTCCCAGAGACATCTACCAAACACAAACAACATAATGAGCTATAACAATAGTAGGCATAAACCTTGTCCAGGGAAACAATTTTAAACATAAACTTTTCTTATGAAATTATATACAATACTATAACATACTATTAAGTATATTTAATTTTCCAAATGATTATGTCTTATCTCTTTGGGTACATAAAAAGCATTTTAATTTTAATTTTTTTCTGGCTGGACAATATTTTAGATTTTCATTAGATGAGTCTCTTAGGAAAACTATTTCATTGTAGTAGACTTCATGCAAAATGCAATGGAAAACAAATGATATAGGTATGGATATAAGAAGCAGTTATTATGCCAGTGTGTTGTCACTTTAGTAAAATTGCTTTTGTGATCAGCTTTACAACCTCAGTCCAATCCCCATAATCCACTGAGGAGATAGGAAGTTGTCCTATGGTCACCATGTCACAAGCAAACTCCCCTACACGCACACACACATACACATACAGACAAACACACACACACATACACACACACACACACACACAAATAAATAAAAAACACCCAAACAAAAAAAATCCACACACATAAACCCACTAAATAAAATTAAATTTTAAAATATCTTTTAAATCAGGTAAGATAGTGCCTTAAAACCCTAAGAATGACCACATCTTCTCTGCATGCTGAGTGCTTAGGGACACCTTAGCTACACTGACAGTCTGCTTTCCCTTGCAGGCCTCCATTTTTCTGCCAACTCTCCACCCATCTTCATCAGACCTATAAATTCTAAATGATAGAGACCTGCAGATCCTGAACCACATACACATGCTGATCTGGAACCATACAGCCAAAGGTCTGCTACACCAAGACCATCAAGGTTAATCCCCCTCCCAATAACTACTACAACAGGAACATCCAAGTACCAAAGCCATCCAGATGTATAAAGGTCCTCAAAAGTACACATCAACAAAAGCCAGGGCAATATGAAACCTTCAGAGCACTGCTACCCTACTACAGCAACCCCTGGATATCCTAACATAACCAAAGACTGAGAAAATGACACTAAATACAACTTTATAAAGATAATGAAGGGCATTAAAGAGGAAACAAATAATTTACAGAAATACAAGAAAATAAAATCAAGCAGGTAATGGACATTAAAGAGGAAACAAATAAATCCTTTAAAACATAGAGGAAAATAAATTTAAACAGGTGAAATAAATAAACAAAACTATTTGAAAACAGAGAATGGAAGTAGAAGCAATAAAGAAAACACAAACTAAGGAAATCCTGGAGATGAGAAACTTAGGGAAGAGAACAGGAACAACAGATGCAATCCTAACCAAAAGAACACAGAATATGGAAGAATCTCAGGCATAGACGATATACAACAGAAGAAACTGATGTATCAGTCAAAGAAAATGTTAAATCTAAAACATTCCTGATACAAAACATATAGAAAATCTGGAATACCATGAAAAGCCCTAACCTAAGAAGAATAGGCATATAAGAAGATGAAGAGTTACTGCTCCAAGGCCAAGAAAATATTTTCAACAAAATCATAGAAAAGTTTTCCAATCGAAAGAAAGAGATGCATATAAACATATGAGAAGGTTATAGAACACCAATAAGAATGGACCAGACCAAAAAAACAAAAACAAAAAACCTTCCTTCTCCATAACAACCTAAACACAAAATCTACAGGGCAAAGAAAGAATATTAAAAGCAGCAAGAGAAAAGGTTAGGTAGCACACATAGGCAGACATATCAAAATTATATCTAGCTTCTCAACAGATACTAGAAAGGCCCAGACAGGTACCTTGCAACCTCTCAAAAACCACAGATGCCAACCTAGATTACTAAACCTCAAATTCTCAATCACCACAGATGGAGAAAACAAGATATTTCAAGAAAAATCCAAATTTAAACAATACCTATCCACAAATCCAGTCCTACAGAAAGTACTAGAAAGAAAATTCTATCCTAAGGAGGATAACTACATCCAAGAAAACAGGAAATAATTGGAGACCAACAAAAACAAGGGAAGCACATAGAAACACACACTAACACCAACAATATAAAAATAAGAGAAATTAATAATCACTGGTCATTAATATCTCCCAACATCAATGAACTTAATTCCTGAATAAAAAGACACAGGTTTGTTACCTTCCCTCTTCACTTCAGTCACCGAACTTCTGGCAGCCTCTGCTTAGGGGCTAACATCTGAGAGCTAAGACAGATGCTCTCTGTTGACTGTTTGTCTTTGAAGAAGCTGCCTGAGCATGTCCACTGCCTGAGTTCGCCAGATACCTGAAGATCTTCCGAACCTGGGGACTTTGGCACCTGACTTTCTTTGTAGTGTAATGTAGAGACTTGGTTTTGGATTCTCCTGTGACTATAAAAACCCTGGTTTATTCTTAGTAAAGTGGAGCCTTGATTAGGACGCAACTTGGCTTCGTGTTTTCTCTTTGCATTTCAAACCCTTTATTTCAGGTCCTTTATTCCCTCCTGGCTGAGAAGAACCCAGTGCGTGAAACTGTGGGCAGTTTCAGATGGTGCCTTGGTATGGAGGATTTGTAAAGGACATACTGTCAAAAAAAGCACAGCTCTGCCTAAAAATTCAGAAGGTAAGGATAAAAGGTCTTATACCATTCTGCACAGTAGGTAATTTTGATGCTAGCTCTAGCCTTAGTTTTATATTAGTATTGCCTTGTAAGAAGGGTATGGGATTAGGTTGGATTGGCGCTGACCCGATGTTTTAATTCACCTAGGGGTTGTGATAGTAAGTTTGGGTTTGAATGAGTCAAAAGCAGCAATACAGAGTATAAATAAGTTGCTTCAGGCAAGAGGAATCAGGGTGGAAAAAAAATGCATTGAAAAATCTCTCAGATGAGATAGAATCTTGTTGCCCATAGATTCACGAAGTAAGTAATTTAAATAAAATAACATGGGAAAAATTGGAAAAGCTCTGAGGAAAAATCAGGCAGAAAAAAAATCACTCTCCAACTTTGGGCACTCGTGAAGGAGATTATAGAGGAGAGAGATAGAGTGTCAGAAAGTGAATTGAGCTCACAAGAATCAGAGAGTTCAGATACAGAAAGAGAAGAGAGTCAAAATACTTCTTTAGAAAGCAGAACTTCTAAGTCTTGTGGAGAGGAGTTGCTTTCATCTGTTAATTCTAGGTCTGCTATGACAGGAGAGAAGGATCAGAGAGATTTACAGTTAAGTAAATTGGAATTTAAAATCAAGTTGCAGAAAAATGGCAGCTGCATTGCAGGGAACTATGGTTCAAGAGATTTTGACGCAAAGACAGGAGAATAAACGGTGTTTTAAATGTGGTAGTATGAATCATTTTAAATATGATTGCCCCAAGAAATTAGGAGTCACAAACAGGCAGCAGTCAGGTGTTGCCCTGAGAGTCTGTCCTCATTGTAGAAAAGGGAAGCATTGGGCCAGAGACCCTAGATATTTTCAAGTGAAAATACTGTAGGTATTTTCAAGATAATACCTTGTCGGGAAACGAGTGGAGGGGGCAGCTCCAGACCCCCTTCCTAAAACAACAGGCAGCATGTGGGGCCATGAGGCTGCCACCCAGCCAAGGAAATTCATCTGTGAACTTTTCAGGGCAACCCCAGGAAGTGCAGGATTGGACATCTGTTCCACCTGTCACACAGTATTAACACTAGAAATGGGAGTTCAAATTCTGCCTACTGGAGTCTTTGGGCCCTTGCCTACAGAGACTTGGGGGTTTCTTATAGGGAGAAGTAGCTCAATTGTGAAAGGATTACAGATTTATCCAAGTGTTATTGATGGTGATTATCAGGGAGAAATTACGATTATGGCTGCTTCACTCGTGGTGTTATTACAGTACGTGCTAATCAGAGAATTGCTCATCTTATTTTAATCCCTCTGTATTCAATGCCTTCTAATTTTGTTAAAAAGGAGAGAGGACAGAGTTGTTTTGGTTCTTCTGATGTATACTGGGTACAATCTACCACTAGCAAAAGACCTAATCTTAAATTAATTATTGAAGGAAAAAGTTTTGAAGGTTTAATAGATACTGGAGCTGATGTGACTATTACTATTATTATTACTATTATTATTATTATTATTATTATTATTATTATTATTATAGGACAAGACTGGCCCTCAACTTGGACTTTATCTGAGACAATAATTCATCTCCAAGGAATTGGTTATGCCAATAATCCAAAACAAAGCTCTAAGCTTCTAACCTGGAGAGATGAGGAAGGCAATTCAGGACAAATTCAGGTTTATGTTATGTCAAATCTGCCTCTTACTCTGTGGGGAAGAGATCTGGTGTCACAAATGGGTCTTGCTCTGTGCAGCCTTAGTGAAATAGCTAATAAGCAGACGCCAGAACAGGACATTAGAACATCTGGAGACCTTAAACCTCATCTTAATAGTAAAGGTTTGAAGCATTTTCCATGATAGCCAGTATCTTGCCTGCGCCCCATGTAGATAAAATTCAATGGATTAATAATATTCCAGTTTGGGTTGATCAGTGGTCTTTATCTCAAGAAAAGATAGAAGGTGCTTCTTTGCTAGTGCAGGAGCAATTGGAAGCAGGACATCTGAGAGATCCAATTCCCCATAGAATACGCCAATATTTGTCATCAAGAAAAAATCAGGTAAATGGAGATTGTTACAAGATCTAAGAAAGGTAAATGAAACAATGGTTGTTATGGGAGCATTGCAAACTGGACTTCCTTCTCCAGTGGCAATTCCAAAAGGATATTATAAAATAGTTATGGATTTAAAAGACTGTTTCTTTACTATTCCTTTTCATCCTGAGAATTGTGAGAGATTTGCTTTTAGTGTTCCATCTGTTAATTTCAAAGAACCTATGAAAAGATATCAATGGACAGTCCTTCCTCAGGGAATGGCTAATAGTCTTATGTTATGTCAAAAATTTGTGGTACAAGTCATTGATCCTATAAGGAAAAAATGGCCAATGATACATATTGCCCATTATACAGATGATGTCCTACTAACAGGAAAAAATCCTCAGGATGTGCTTCTATGTTATAGAGACTTACAAATTGCCTTAGATGAAGAGGGATTGCAGATAGTTCCAGAAAAGATGCAAACTCAGGATCCATATAGTTATTTAGGATTTACACTCATGAATCAATCCATTATTTTTCAAAAGATAGTTATTCATAGAGACAGATTAAAAACTTTAAATGATTTTTAAAAATTATTAGGTGGTATTAATTGCCTTCGTCCCTATTTAAAGCTTACTATGGGAGAATTAAAACCTTTATTTGAGATTCTCAGAGGTAATTCTGATCCAAATTCTAGATTTTTAACTAGAGAAGGAATGTCAGCTTTACAGCAGGTAGAAAGAGCTATTGAAAATCAATTTGTTACTTATATAGATTATTCTTTATCTTTGCATTTGTTAATTTTCAATACAGCTCATGTTCCTACAGCATTGTTATGGCAAAAAGCACCTCTCATGTGGATACATTCAAGGGTGTCTCCTAAATGTATTATCTTGCCATGTTATGAGGCAGTAGCTCATATGATCATGCTTGGTAGGAAGCAAGCACTGACTTATTTTGGCAAGGAGCCAGATGTTATCATTCAGGCTTTTACTTTAAAGCAAGATTCCTGGTTAAAACAGCATAGTACAGATTGGTTGTTTGCTCAGATAGGGCTTCAGGGAATTATAGATAATCATTATCCTCAGGATAAAATGATAAAATTCTTAAATGAACATGAAGTCATATTTCCTAACATGACTTCTTTACAGACTTTGAGTAATGCCCTTGTGGTATTCACTGATGGTTCCTCTAAAGGACGAGATGGATATCTTATGAATAATCAACAGATAGTCATAGAGACTCCTGGTCTCTCAGCTCAGTTAGCTGAATTAATGGCAGTATTAAATGTGTTTCAGGCTGTGACTGATGCTTTCAATCTTTTCACTGATAGCCTATATGTGGCACAGTCAGTTCCTTTGTTAGAAACTTGTGGTACATTTAATTTTAATACTACAGAAGGATCCAAAAACCCAAAGAAACTAAAGAAGAAGGAAGGCCCAAATGTGGATGCTTGAATTTCACTTCAAAGAGGGACTATGAGGCAGAGGAATAGACAGAACTAGGTAGGAAAGGTTATGGGGAGAGGAATGGTAGGTTTCTGGATCAGGTGTGGGGAAGAACAGAAGAGATTTGACAAATACTTAGAGTAAACTATAGCATATAAAATCAATATATACAATTAATAAAATTTCTGAGAAAAATTCCTTTCACAATGGCTTTAAAAAATAAAATCCCTATGAATAAATCTAGTTAAAGAGCTGAAAAATCTCTATAAGAAATTTAAGATACTAAACAAAGAAACTGAACAAGGGAATAAAGAAGAACTTCCATGTTCCTCTAAATACAGAATTAATATTGTGAGAGTAGCTATATTATAATTTTTTAAATATATTTATTAGATATTTTCTTTATTTACATGTCACATGATATCTCCCTTCCCAGTTTCCTCTCTGAAAAAAATTATAGGAAGATTAACAACAACAACAACAACAACAACAACAATAAAACCCTGTTCCCTCCCCCCTCCCCCTGCTTGCTACCCCACCCTCCCCTGCTTACTGGCCCTGGCATTCATTCCCCTACACTGGGGCATAGAACCTTCACAGGACCAAGGGCCTCTCCTCCCATTGATGACAGACTTGGCCATCCTCTACTACACATATGCAGCTGGAGCCATGAGTCCCACGATGTGTACTCTTTGGTTGGTGGTTTAGTCCCTGGGAGCTTTGAGAGTACTAGGTAGTTCATATTGTTGTTCTTCCTAAGGGGCTACAAACCCTTCAGCTCCTTGGGTCCTTTCTCTAACTTCTTCATTGGGGACCCTGTACTCAGTCCAATGGATGGCTGTGAGCCTCTACTTCTGTATTAGTTGGGTACTGTCAGACCCTCTCAGGAGGCAGATATATCAGGCTGGATTATCCTTCCTTTAGTATCTGCTCCATAGTTAGTCTCTGCAACTCCTTCCATGGGTATTCCCCCCACTCCCCCCCTCTTTTTGTTTTTTGAGACAGGGTTTCTCTGTATAGACCTGGCTGTTCTAGAACTCACTCTGTAACCAGGCTGGCCTCAAACTCAGAAATCTGCCTGCTTCTTTGTTCCCCCTTTTAAGAAGGAATGAAATATCTACATTTTGGACTTCCTTCTTCCTGAGTTTCTTGTGGTTTGTGGATTGTACTTTGTGTATTCCAAAATTCTTGGCTAATATCCACTTATCAGAGTATGCATACTATGTGTGTTCTTTTGTGATGGGGTTACCTCACTCAGGATGATATTATCCAGATCCATCCATTTCCCTAAGAATGTCATAAATTCATTGTTTTTAATAGCTGAGTAGTACTCCATTGTGTAGATATACCACAATTTCTGTATCCATGTATTTGTTGAGGGACATTTGGGTTGTTTCCAGCTTCTGGCTATTATAAATAAGGCTGCTATGAACATGGTGGAGCATTTGTCCTTATTACATGTTGGAGCATATGCTGGGTATATGCTGAGAAGTGGTATAGCTGGGTCCTCTGGTAGTACTATGTCCAATTTCCCGACAAATCACCAAACTGATTTCCAGAGTGGTTGTACCAGTTTGCAATCTCACCAGCAATGAAGAAGTGTTCCTCTTTCTCCATGATCTCTCCAGCGTCTGCAGTCCCCTGAGTTTTTTATCCTAGCCATTCTGACTGGTTTGAGGTGGAATCTCAAGGTTTTTTTTTAATTTGCATTTCCCGATGACTTAAGGATGTTGAGCATTTCTTTAGGTGCTTCTCAGCCATTTGGTATTGGTCAGTTGAGAATTCTTTGTTTAGTTCTGTACCCCATATTTTAATAGTGTTATTTGGTTCTCTGGAGTCTAACTAACTTCTTGAGTACTTTTTATATATTAGATATTAGCCCTCTATCAGATATAGGATTGGTAAAGATCTTTTCCCAATTTATTGGTTGCTGTTTTGTCCTATTGACAATGTCTTTTGCCTTACAGAAGCTTTGCAACTTTTTGAGGTCCCATTTGTCAATTCGTGATCTTAGAGCATAAGTTATTGGTGTTCTGTTCAAGAAAATTTTCCCTCTGCCAATGTGCTCGAGGCGCTTCCCCATTTTCTTTTCTTTTAGTTTCACTGTATTTGGTTTTATGTGGAGGTCCTTGATCCACTTGGACTTGAGCTTTGTACAAGGAGACAGGAATGGATCAATTTGCATTCTTCTACATGTTAACCGCCAGTTGAGCCAGCAGCATTTTTTGAAAATGCTGTCTTTTTTCCACTGGACAGTTTTAGCTTCTTTGTCAAAGATCAAATTGCCATAGGTATGTGGGTTCATTTCTGAGTCTTCAATTCTATTTTATTGATCTACCTGACTGTCACTGTACCAATACCATGCAGTTTTTATCACAATAGCTCTGTAGTACAGCTTAAGGTCCAGGATGGTGATTCCACCAGAGGTTCCTTTATTATTGAGAATAGTTTTGGCTATCCTGGGTCTTTTGTTGTTCCAGATGAATCTGCAAATTGCTCTTTCTAAGTCTGTGAAGAATTGAGTTGGAATTTTGTTGGGAATTGCATTGAATCTGTAGATTGCTTTTGGCTACATGGCCATTTTTACTATATTAATCCTGCCAATCCATGAGCATGGGAGATCTTTCCATCTTGTGAGATCTTCTTTAATTTCCTCCTTCAGAGACTTGAAGTTCTTGTCAAACAGATCGTTTACTTGCTTAGTTAGAGTCACACCAAGGTATTTTATATTATTTGTAACTACTGTGAAGGATGTTGTTTCCCTAATTTCTTTCTCAACCTGTTTATCCTTTGTGTACAAGAAGGCCACTGATTTGCTTGATTTAATTTTATATCCAGCTAAAAAGTAGCTATAATATTAAATGTGATTGAGACTTTCAAGGAAGTCACCATAAATATCCAAGTGATACTCTTAGTAAGTTAAAAGAAAACAATTCAAAAGCTCTCTTAAGCGAAAACAAAACTATGCAAGTTAATGGAAATATCACAATATCTGACTTAAAATTATACTATACAGATCTAGTGGCAAAGATAGCATGAAACTGCACATAGGGACAGATATGTAGACCATTAAAACATAATACAGGATCAAGAAATAAATCCACATAAATATGGCCACATAATATTAGACAAGACTATTAAAAATATTCACTCAAGAATGATAACATATTCTATAGCTAGAGAACAACAAAATTATATCCATATGTCCATATCAAAATCAGCTTTAAAATGACAAAATTGCCAAGGAAATTCCTGGGCTTCTTCTTACTTAGGCAAGAGCTTCTAAAATTGACATAAAACTGCACGGCTGCATAAGGGGAGGTGAAATGCAGTTCCTGCCCCTAAAGCATCACCAGGCCGTTGATCTCCATGGTCCCTACATGTGCTGATGGTTGTTGTTGCCCTGAAGCTGATCAGCTGTCTTTACTACTTTACCTTCACTCTTTCTTTTTGGGGAATATAATTCTCCTCATTATTTAGAGTTAAGTTAATTACACCATAATAAATGAAACAGATACAATTTTCAGTGATGAGGAATGGAGATGGTCATGAGGCTGTGGAGGATTAGGAAAAGGCTTTCCCCTTGGCCCTTAGGGCCATGGGAAAGGATCTATACAACATAAGCATGAGTCCATAAAAGCCTCCATGGTCATTTGTAGAAAGAGTTCATTGCCAGACTTGGCCTTAAATTTGTAATCACGAGACACTTGTATCCTCTGCTCCAATGACTGCTACATTAATTAGCCAGGGTAACCTTGGGGACACAGAGGATAAAGAGTTAAAGTCCTCTCAGAGGGGAAAAGTATAAATAGAAAAAAATAGGAAATTATATATGATTTAAAAATAAATAGTATTAGAAGAAAAGAGTACATGAGACTATGGAATTTCTAGGATGAGGAAATACAGATTAGAGAATTAAAAAATGTCGTATAAGCATATAAAAAGTTAGTACTTCATTCTCCTAGATAGATGAGGAATTGGAGATGATAATGCCTAGAGAAATATTAGAGAAAGCTAGCTGCTTTTCTTGCATAAATTTTAAAACTTTGTAAGAAATTATTTCAAAATTAGTAGTCTGTCATATTTCTTTTCTTACATGAAATATTTACTAAAAATGCTGTCGGCTGTACCAGGAAATCACAAGAACTGTGCCCAGCTACCTGTGAAGAACAGGCTGTGTAAATCTGTAAGGAAATATACTCTTGCTTGCTGTTTAGTTTCTGCTCTAAGGAAACAGGTGTTGGTACTATTAAATAGGATTGATAGAATTAATGTAAATTTAAGAATTTTTGAAGATTATTAGCAATGACCAAAGCCTTGATGATATAACTTTAGTAAATACTAAATAAATAAATAAAATACTTGGTTCAATTTCTCTTGTTAGAAAGAAGAAGATAGGAGAAGAAAGAATGAGAATTGTCAGAGAACAGAGAGAGTACCTTAACTGATATCTTTCATCTTTTACTATGAGTTATTATTGAATCAGCATTGTTCCCCTCCTGCCTTTCTCAGGACCCTCCTCACTCTGAGCCTGGACCTCAGCACTAAATGGGACTCTTGATAGCACAAGAAATAGCAATAAGTATTATCAAATAAAATTATGTAAAACTTAAATGTTCTGAACACTAAAGCAAACTATCATTAGAGAAAACAACAAGCTCATGAAATGGAAAGATATCTGTGTCAAATATACTTCACATATGTGTTACTATCTAAAATAAATCAATTATCATAAAAAATAAATATCAAAATATCTTGCAAAACTGTCATTCAATAAGTATACTAATAAAGCTAAAAAGATTCTTCCCTTAAAAAACTCCAAATGGCTAATAAATGGTTTTATAAGATACTCAGCATCCAAAACCACTGGGTAAATAAAAATTAAGACAGCTTTCAGATTCTGTTCCAGTCTTAGTCTTAAAAAGGATCATCATGGAAAGAAAGAACAACAAGGATCCGGTCTCTCTGGATCAATGTCCTGTGTAGATCTTGAGCAGGCACAAATTTTGCAGCCACTCCCACAACACACAGAGGAAGCTCTATTCTTGGGAGCTCTAACTGGCACAGGTTCAGAGGTTCAGAGGTAAGGAGGGCACAGCGTTTGTCCCAACACTGGGAGTAACTGGGACCAGCTGGATTCAGGAATGCAGAAAATCCACCAGCCCAGTGGCACAGGTTGCTTTTGGTCTGTCTGAGCTGCTGTCTGAGCAGACCTTGGGCACAAATTTTTGCAGCCACAACCACAACACCCAGAGGAAGCTCCACTCCTAGGAGACCAGGATCACAAGACCACAGAGACAGCTTGACTCTGAGAAGTTCTGATACAACCAGGATCACAGAAAGGACAGGCCCCAGTCAGATTTAGCCAGGGCAGGTAGAACTAGAGATAACCAGATGGTGGAAGGCAAGCATAAGAGCATAAGCAACAGAAATCAAGGTTACTTGGTGTCATCAGAACCCAATTCTCCCACCATAGCAAATCCTGGACACACCATCACACTGAAAAAAGCAAGATTCAGGATAAAATCACTTCTCCTGATGATTATACAGGACTTTTAGAAGGACATAAATAACTCCCTCAAAGAAATATTGGAGAACACAGGTAAATAGCTAGAAGCCCTTAAAGAGGAAACACAAAAACCCCTTAAAGAACTATAGGAAAACACAATTAAACAGGTAAAGGAAATGAACAAAACCATTCACAATCTAAAAATGGAAATAGAAACAATAAAGAAATCACAAAGAGAGATAACCCTGGAGATACAAAACCTAGGAAAGAGATCAGGAGTCATAGATGCAAGCATCACCAACAGAATAC
>NC_045030.1:113480115-113485879 GCF_008632895.1 Mastomys coucha
CAAATGCCAGCCCAGGCTACTATACCCAGCAAAACTCTCAATTACCATAGATGGAGAAAGCAAGATATCCCATTACAAAACGAAATTTATACAATCTTTCTACAAATCAAGCCCTACAAAGGATAATAGATGGAAAACACCAACATAAGGAGCATAACTACACCCTAAAAAGAAACAAAAACTTAATCTTTCAATAAACCCACAGAAATCTAATTCCACCTCTAACAACAAAAATAACAGGAAGTAACAGTCACTTTTTCTTAATATCTTAATATGAAAATTAATACTACCAACATATCCTAATCAATTGAAATCCAAAAATATGAGGAATTAGAAATTTGTTGGCTGTCATCTAGTGGTCTCTCTAATTTGGTAATTGGAGAAATAGGTCCAATATTGTACAATCTAAATACACTTTCAGCTTGTTTCTTGTTTGTTTGCGACAGTGTCTGGCTGTGTACAACATACGGGTCTTGAAATCTTGCTTCTTCTATCTCAGCCTCTCTATTAGTAGGACTGTTTATTTGATGTTTTTATACTATACTATGGTTTTCAGAACATCGTACATATTTCTAATATTTATACAGCTGAAAGAAAGGTGGATAATTAACTTGGGAGGTGTCTGGTAATAGAACAACAAAGAGTGAGACTGAATGCTTTGCTTGATGTTTGTAACTCTTGTATCAAGTTTGAAGAAGAGGACTTTATAAGTTACTCTTTCTCTGAGATGAATGCTTTTCCAAATTATCACAGCTAATGAACCAAATTCTTACCCTCACCTAATGTCTGTGCCACCCTCCAAGCAGAACCATTGTTCATTGAAGCTGTTGGTGAATAACTGCATGGATAGACCATCTTAATACACACACCATTTCTTAAATGAATGTAACCTGTTCTCTGTGGGCTAAGAATGAAGACAATCACTCAAGTCAAATAGCTTTGACCATAGCAGGAAATCTCTACCCAAAAATTGTGCCTACAATTCCTTCCTTTGTGCAGCAGAACTGTCAACTCTTAGCTTAGCTAAGATGGAAGTAAAATCATTTCATGATGTGAGGGTCACTGATGTACAACCTTATTACAATGAACTCCAATGTCTAAAAATTGTTCTTATTTTGGGCTTGTATCACAATAAGAGCAAAGATTTTAAGCTCTACTAAAAACAAAACAAAAACAAACAAACAAAAAGACTTTATTTATGTTCATTAAGAAAAATACTAGTAATGATTTATTATTCTAAAATATACAGTTAGTATGTTTGGAGTTATTTAAAATTTATATTGAGAAAAATGTATGTATTTTCAGTATTTCGGTAGACAAGCGCCTACATAAGACTGTTCAATTGATTGTTGTTTTATATCAAATTGTTTTTATAATACTCATTTTATTGTTACAATATCTTATACATTTTAAAGAATATGACAAAATAAAAAAAAGAAAGGTATTGCAAGTATTGAAGGGGGTCTCTGGGAGGAGTTAGGGTACAAAAAGGAAACAAGAATATGATATAATTCTATTTACTTTAAATATGTTTTTAAATGTTAACAAATTCAGATAAATTGAAATCATGTATCTTTTCTCATCATAATGGAATAAAACTTAAATCAATAAAAAAATAGAAAAAAATAAAGAAAGAGGTCATCGATGGGCGATGGGCCTATGGTTTCCGGGAAGGGCTGCACCACTGGGTAGGGGTTGCAGGCGATTTCAAGGCAGCCTGTGCAGCTTGGGATCGCCATGGAGAGTGGATCACGACCTTCACTTGGTCAGGTCAACAACCTGCTGGGCACCAGTTAGATGGTCACCGCCTTACTGTACTCCATATACCGGCAGAAGGCCCAGGTCTCACAGGAACTCAAGGGAGCTAAGAAGATTCATTTGGGTGAAGATTTAAAGGGCATTCTTTCAGAAGCACTGGGAAAGTGTGCGCCTTATGCTGTCATTGAAGGAGCTATGCGATTTTCCAAAGAAACACTCAACAGCCAATTTGTGGAAAACTGCAAGGGGGTGATCCAGCGGCTGTCACTGCAGGAGAATAAGATGATGTGGAACTTAACTACCCACCTTTGGAATGACTATTCCAAGTCACCAGAGGACTAACACTGTGCCCTTTGACCTCCAGCCCCATGAGGACAGTGTGGCTGTGTCCGTGTGAGTGCTGAAGCCCTTGGATTGAGTGGATCTGGGTCTAGAGACCACGTACGAGAAGTTCCACCCCTCTTTACAGTCCTTCACTGATGCCATCGGCCACTACATCAGTGGGGAGTGGCCCAAAGGCATCCAGGAGACAGAGGAGATGCTGAAGGTCGGAGCCACCCTCACCCAGATTGGTGATCTGGTCCTGAACAACTCTGTCCGCCTGCAGCACCCCACCACCACCACCACAACCCCTGCAAGCAAGGCATGCAGTACTCTCTGAGCAGACAGGACTTCAACAGCCTGCTGCACAGGCAGGAGTCTAGTGTCCGGCTCTGGAAGGTCCTGGTTCTGGTGTTTGGATTTGCCACCTGTGCCACCCTCTTCTTCATCCTGAGGAAGCAGTACCTTCAGCGGCAGGAGTGCCTGCGCCAGCAACAGCTCCAGAAAGAGTTCCTTGAACATGAGGCCCAGCTGCTGAGCCAAGCCTCACCAGAGGACAGGGAGAATCTGAAGAGTGCCTGCGTTGTGTGTCTGAGCAACTTCAAGTCCTGTGTCTTCCTCGAGTGTGGGCACGTGTGTTCTGCCGCCAATGTTACCTTGCCTTGCCAGAGCCCAAGAGGTGCCCGATCTGTCCGCGGGAGATCACCAGGGTGATACCCCTATATAACAGCTAGGGGTCTTGTGGTCACATTGCAAGTGACCCTCCCCTTGTCAGGGTCTGTCTGAGGCCTTTGGTAGAATGGCTATACCTTCACATATGATGGAGGGGCACTGGCGAGCTTTAAAGCTCCAACAGCTGGGTGTGGCTTTTCAACCGGGACTTGGCAAGGGCCGTGGTGAGTGCCCCTCTTAGCAGCTACATCCTTGTGTATGACTGAATAAGACCAGCTCATTGTCCAGGCCAAAAAAAAGAAAGAAAGAGAGAGAGAGAGGGGGGGAGAGGGAGAGAGAGAGAGAGAGAGAGAGAGAGAGAGAGAGAGAGAGAGAGAGAGAGAGAGAGAACAACAGAGTAAAACAATGTGTCAAACAAGAAACTCTTACTTAGTAAAGTATAAGCTAGTGAAATTATTATGAAAAACCAATATGGGGATTTCTCAAGAAATTAAAAATAGAACTACCATACGACGACCTAATAATACCACAGCTGAACATATACTTAGAGTACAAATAGACTTGCACATTGATGTTTCTTTCTGCTCTAATCATAGTGGCAAGGAAATGCAATCACCCAGGTGTTCATTATCTCATAAATGGAAAATAAAAATACGGTACATATACACATTTATTTTGGCATAAAGAAAAATAAAATTTTGAAAAGTAAATGGATCAGAGTATTATTACAAGAAGCATATTAACCCAGATTCAGAACAACACACTTTCATGGGGAGATCATCTGTGAGTGCATATACACACAATTTGATCGTTATCCCCATGATCTTCTTTCATCCCCCCTTTCTTTTCATCAAAGCCCGTCTCTTCTTCCCAACAAACATTCCTTTTATTTTTATGTATTTTAGTTTTTTTTTTCTGCGCCAGTGAATGTATTTAGTATTGCTTGCATGCACATTGACTAAGGGCATCTCAAGCGGGATTACCTCTGGTAACATGTCTCTCCTCTGGTTTCTGTTAACTGTCTTTAACCCCTCAAGGATCTATGGAAACTTTTGAATCCCTCCCTCCTTCATGCTGGAATTTCGACAGGCTTTGTCTTGTGTATGTCTTCTACAGGTAGCCACGGTTCAATAGTCGGGTCATGTTATGTCATGCCATGGCCAGAAGACACTTCTAACACTCCTGACCATGTTTCAGCCCTTACACTCTTTCTGAACGTTCTTCTGTGATGTTTCCTGAGCCTTAGAGGGCATGATACAGATTTCCTGCTCAGACCACAGCACTCTTACAAATGAAAGAACTTGGGAACCAATTTCAGTGTTTTATTATTTTGATTAATAACTAAGGCTTTAAAATAAGTAAATATTAATATAAAACTGCATTATACTTTATAAAGTGATAGTGCTTGAAAAAAATGTTTAAATGTGGACATCTATCACATGTAGCCTACTTGGAAAAAGTTGTATCTTGGAGTATAGTCAATTATATGACTCCATTTTATTTTTATGTAAATTTACTTTGACCATAATTGTATTTCCCCAGAATAACAGTACTCACATTTTAATTTTGAAAATATAATACCATTTCTGCTTACTATTGTTACAGGGCCTTAGGTTCCCAGAGCTTAGCACAACTGACTCCATGATGGAAAGAGCATTTAGGCTGTAAAAATCAACACACAAACAATACCACCTGACAAAGCTACAACAAAGGCTTAATCCATCAAAGTCCAGAAAGTTCTGGGAAGTCTCAAAATGTACTGATCTTGCTCTTGCTTTTTGGCTTCCATATTTCCACTTCTGTCCAATTTTCATTGCTAACTGAGGTATGTCAACCCAGAACATGATTTTGTGCTTAGAAGCTAACCCTAAGAAAGATTCAGGTATATACTGGGATCCTGAAAATACAGTGTAGTCACAGGCTATTTAATAAAGATTTTCTATTGGACTAAACTCATGTCAGAGCAGTCGTCTCTGGTGAATACACCACAGTAATTATATAAGTTGGAGTTACTTCATATAATAATATTGTACAAAAGTGTCTGAATGGATTTCCACTATATATATATATATATATATATATATATATATATATGTATACACACACACACACACACAAACATATATGCAGTGACACTGTTTTAAATCTCCAAAACCATATATTTTCTCTAGTGATGCTATAATCTATAAATTGAATATCTGCTCAGAATACAAGGAATTAATTTGTATTCTGAAGAACTATATAAAACGGCCACATCAGAACTCTTTTATGAATTTACCTGGAAAAACATACTTTATATATATACACACATATATGTATATATACATATATATGTGTACACATATATTGTAATTCTGGAATGTAATTTATTAATTTGCAAATGGCTGCTAGTGAATATACTAAACTGTTAAATTAAGATGTGGCATGTGGCAGTCTAGCAAAAATTTTGGTGCTATCTTATGAATTCTGACGTTATTACTATCATTATACATTCATAGAAATTAAGTTACTGCTTCTTTAAAGGATCTCACTGGATAAATATTATTCTCATAGAATTTTATGTGATTCCCAAAAGTGTTATACTTGTATTGCCTCATATTCATTTTGTACATGTTATTTTAATACCCTTCATTAGTCCATGAGATATTTTAGCTCAAAAGTACCTAATTTTTTCTCTCTTTGTTTCTTTTTCTATTAGATTTTATAAAATTTACATTTCAAATGATATCTCCCTTCCTGATTTCCCTCTGGAAAAAACAATGTTCCCTCCATCCTCCCACTGCTCACCAACCCACATTCTTCCACTTCCTGGCCCTGGCATTCCTCTACACTGGGGCATAGAACTTTCACAGGGCCAAGGGCCTCTCCTCCCATTGATGACCGGCTAGGCCATCCTCTGCTACATATGCAGCTGGAGCCATGAGCCCCACCATGTGTATACTTTTGTTGGTGATTTAGTCCCTGGGAGCTCTGAGGGTACTAGTTAGTTCATATTGTTGTTCGTCCTAAGGGG
>NC_045030.1:113486810-113501827 GCF_008632895.1 Mastomys coucha
TAAAAACAATGAAGTTATGAAATTCTTAGGGAAATGGATGGATCTGGAGAATATCATCCTGAGTGAGGCATCCCAATCACAAAAGAACACACATGATATGTACTCACTGATAATTGTATATTAGCCCAGAAGCTCAGAATAGCCAAAAGTAGCTAATTTTTAACTCTATGTCTAGTATAAAATATAGTCGTGATCAAATACTAGTTTTTAAATAGATGTTTATGCTTTTAATTAAGTTTATTGTTTTAAAAATATGAGTTACTTTATGAGTTCACAAATAATTTTTGTAAAGTAATAATTTAAATACTTGCTTTCTGCCTACAAAACCATGTAAAGTAACACCAGGTAAAATATAACATAAATCCATGGTCATCTAAAAACTACTATTGAAATTAACAAGGATCTTGTAAGATTTCTGGTAAGACTTTCCATATTGAGAACTACATGCTCAAATTCCTTAAAGGCATAATGTAGCTGAGTGCCACAAGAGAATAATTATTATTTCAAGTAACTCTTGTCTGAAGTCTCTGTTGGGTTTCACATCTCAGTAGTAATGAAATCGGCTAATATAAGGCTTAAGGGAAAGGAAGAACAAAGTCAATTACTTGTTGATGAGTTACAAACAAGAAGGCAGTGCTTTGAGTTAATTAATTGTGATTCTTCTTGTCTAAATAATTTCTTATCTATTACCTTTTTCAATACAAGATTTTGCATACCCTATGGAGATAATAATTGTTATTTACTTCTTATTAGTAAAAAATAAATTACACTTGTGAAAACCCATTAACTAATTGCCATTATCTAATCTATGTTCAAGTAACAACAACAACAAATAACTCATGAACAGTTCTATATTTTTAAATTTCATTAATAAATTATTTTGTGAAGAAGAAAATAATTTCAAATGAATAAATAATATAGATAACCACCATTTAGTACATATTTATTTATAATTAAAATATCTTATTTCTAAATTAGTCCCTTTATTAATATGTATTGGCCCTCTTTATCTCTTTCGACTAATTTTGGTTTGTATTCTTAGAGTTAGTCAGAATAGTTAAATTTTCTGATTTCAGGCTTCTATGTGTTGTTTACTTCTATCCTATTCCTTTCATTCGTAGTTTAAATGTCCTTTTCAGTAAGGCGTGCTTCTTGGAGACTGCATATGGTTAAATCATATTTCTAATCCAATCAGCTTGTCTCTCTGTGTCATATAGTTGTAGAATCATGATTATTTACATTTAGTAGTGATATTGAGACTTCTTCTTGCTTCTTGTAATTTGGGAGTGGGGTTTGGGTCATTGCTTAGTCTTTTCTTTACCTTTTATTTATAATGCAGATTTCCGGAGTACTCTGTGAGTAGGATAGAGTCTTTATACCACTCTTTTGTTGATCTTTTCTTATAGTATTCAATCTTTTCTGTGCTTTCTTGATGGAGACTATCTTTCTTCTCCATCTGTATTTAAGATCCAATTAAATAACTTCTGCAGTGATACCTTGCTACCCATTGAATTTTTTAAGTTATATTTATGATGTGCATTTATTTTCACATCAAGTTAAAATATATCTGTGCTTAATATATCCATCTTGTTATATATAAATTTCATTTCATCATTTAAAATATGTCATTCGTGGGAAGTGGTTTTCTATTATTCTGAATTCTTTGCTTTTCTATATGTTACTTTTTTTCTGTTTCCCCTTTCCGTGTTTTGTTTTATAGTGCTCACCTCACCACTGTAATTTACTTTGAGGAAATTCTCCTATATCATATTTATTTGAAGTTCTAAGTGCCTTCTCTTTGAATACCCTATCATGTTATCAAATTTGCAGAGATTTCTGTTAAATTTCACCAAATATATTTTCTTATTTAGTTTTATCTTATCTGTCTAATCCATAAATACTTATCTAGGGTCTCTTGATGATGTCCCAGCGTTCCTGAAAATTATGTTCATTCCTTACTGTTTTCATTATTTAGTTTATGTCTGCTATTTCTCTAGCTTTGTCCTTCTTTCTTGATATTAATCCTATTTAGGGTTACTATTGCTGTGAAGAAAGAGAAAGACAAAGGAAATATATAGAAGATAGCATTTAAATGAGAGCTTGCCTACAGTTTCAGAGGGTTAGATTAGGCCTAACATGGTAAGGAATATAGTATCAGGCAAGCAGGCAAAGCTAAGACCCTACATCCTCATCTTCAGGTAACAAAAGGAGAGACTGGTCCTGGGATGGCATTTTGAAACCTCAGTGCCTATCCCCAACAATATACCTCCTCTAACAAGGTCCCACATCCCAAACCTTCTTAAACAGTTCCACTATATGTGAACCAAGCACTCAAAGATACGTGCCTATGGGGTTCATTCTTATTCAAAACACCATATTTTTTTTTATCAATTTGGTCTAATCTATTGATGCAATTTCCCCTATGCCTTTTGCTTGATTTACAGAGTTTTGTATTCACAAAGTTTCCATCCTTATTTCAAAATATCAATCTATATACCGAATTTATCACTCAAGTTTTCACTTCTTCATACATTTGGCTTATTTTCAAATCCAATTTGCTAAATTTTATTTATATTGCTGACTTTCTTCTTAAGGTCTTGGATAAATTTTCTCAATTCATCCATCTGCTTGTTTTTGTCTTATTTGAGTTTACTGATCTTTATACAAGCATTCTTAAAAAAAAAAAAAAAAAAAAAAAACAACTTCATCCAGAGCTTTAGTCATTTCAGTATCTTTAAATTTAAAATCCAGTAGTTGGGTGTTATATATGTTTCCTTTGAGTAATGTTGCTTTTCTTTTTTGTTTTCTATAGTATATGAACTTATTAATTTTGAATTCTTGATTCAGATGTCTATTTTGTTCTACTTGTGAGTCTTTTTCCTGGTACCCTTACCTGCCTCTACCTCTATCTTTCACTTTCTCCAGGACAAGCTTATATGGTTGTCCTACACTGCAGGACACTACTTCAATTTGTCGCAAAAATCTAAGGATCAAAACCTCCACAATTGAAAGAATTAGTTTTTCTTATATAAGGCATCCATTTCATTTAGTGATTTGTTATAGGAGTGTGACCTAACATAGATAAGTACTCAAATACTAATTCCTATAGACCTACATTCCTCAGTCTTTATGCTTCTTCTGGATGAAATTTGCATTACTGATTTTCCTATTATATAGTTGCTGGTTTCTGCTATTTAGGGGAGAAAATTAAATTAAATGTTCTTTATTTTACATTTTCCCTATGGATTTCTCCATGTCTTACATTATAGAATTTTAATGCTAAAGAAAGGTAATTGATCTTTTTAATGTTATCTGCCACAATTCTTATTTATTTTAAACCAGTGGAAAATGTTTTGTTACAGAAAATTTGTTAGGTATATAACTATGGAACTATATATTCTGCTATTGTTACAAGAAGGACTATTAATGCGGATACTTCATTTATGAAGTTCAAACAATGAATTTGCTTGTATGATATTACTGTTTGTACATTGTTGTGGTTAAGAGTTTGGCTGAAAACAAAGCTGAGTGGAAGTAAGTTACTAGTTCTAAGAGGCAGGGGCAAACAACACAAAAGGAATTCCTCAGGAAAAGAGAAATTGTCCTATTTCTCCATTCATCCCTTTATTCCCATTTCTCTTCCTATTCTGTGTTAGATTAAAAGAACAGAGTAGAATGAGACTTGTTTGGTTTTACAGTCCTTGGTTTTTGATTTGCTGGGTAACAAATTGATGCATATATTCCTCACATAAATCAAATTCTATTTTATTTCACTAGTGCTCCTTTTAACACACAGTAAAATATTAATGACAAATAATTTCTGATCATAAAAACCTGGGTTCATATCTAGGTTCTTCCTTTAGAACCTGTGTGAAAGTAGAAACAATAAGAGACTCTTTCTTTTTCCATTCTTCATCTGTGAATATGAGAATAAAATTGCCTAAAATTGGAGTTTTGAGCATTAAATATGTATAAGTCAGAGTAATATATATACATGTATATATGAATATTTTACAGCAGTAGCATGATGTTCATATGTTTATCATTCTACATACTTTATATGTTGTTACAAGAATAATCCAATATGAACTGTATTATTGTATACTTTTTTATTATACACTTTTTTGTTCATGCTTTTTTATTGGAAATTTTATATTTTTATAGTTCAAATGTTATCCCCTTTTCCAGTTTCCCCTCAGCAACTCTCCTTCTATGAGGTTGCTCCCCACCCACTACCACCTCAACACCCTGGTCTTGCCCTACACTTGGGAATTGAGCCTTAACAGGACCAAGGGCCTCTCCTCTCATTGATGCCAGACAATACCATCCTCTGCTACATATGCAGCTGGACCATGGGTCCCTCCATGTGTACTCTTTGGTTGGTGGTTTAGTCCCTGGGAACTCTGGAGGTGGGGTCTGGTTGGTTGATAGTGTTCTTTCTGTGGGGTTGCAAACCCCTTCATCTCCTTCAGTCCTTTCTCTAACAACTCCATTGGGGTCCTCATGCTCAGTCCAATGGTTGGCTGTGAGCATCTACCTCAGTATTTGTCAGGCTCTGGCAGAGCCTCTCAGGAGACAGTTATAACAGGCTCCTATCAGCAAGTACTTCTTCTTGGCATCTGCAACAGTGTCTTATTTATTTGGTATCTGTATATGGGGTAGATCCCCAGGTGAGGCAGTCTCTGGTTGTCCTTTCCTTCAGTCTCTGCTCCATACTTTGTCCCTGCATTTTCTTTAGACAGAAGCCATTCTGGGCTAAAAATTTGGAGATGAGTGGGTGGCCCCTTCTCCCAACCAGGGGTCTTGCCTAACCTGAGGAAATGGTCTCTACAGATTCTCCCTCCCCTTTGTTGGGCATTTCAGCTAATGTCTTCTTCTCCATTGTGTCTTGGAAGCCTCTTGCTTTCCTAGCATCTGGGACTTGCTGATGACTACTCCCAGTTCCCCATTTCCAATTGCTATACACCTCTGTTCAAATTCCTGACACTCTGTATATCATCCTAATCTCCTCCCATATGTGATCCTGTCCCTTCTTTCCCCTCTCCCTTTTCTCTTCCTCATTTGATTTCCTGACAATGAGGAAGAGAAATGAGTATTTCATTTGCCCTTCTAATATCTTGGGTATTCCGAGCTTTTGGGTTAATATTCACGTATCAGTGAGTGCATACCATGTGTGTTCTTTGTGACTGGGTTATCTCACTCAGGATATTTTCTAGTTCCATGCATTTACCTAAGAACTTCATGAAGTCATTGTTTGTAATAGCTGAATAGTATTCTATTGTGTAAATGTACCAAATTTTCTGTACTCATTCCTCTGTTGAGAGATATCTGGGTTGTTTTCAGCTTCTGTCTGTTATAAATAAGGCTGCTATGAACATAGTGGAGCATGTGTCCTTATTACATGTTGGAGCATCTTCTGGGTATATGCCCAGGAGTGGTATAGCTGGGTCTTCAGGTAGTACTATATGAAATATCTTAAGGAAACACCAAACTTATTTCCAAAGTGGTTGTATTAGCTTGCAATCCCACAGCAATGAAGGAGTGGTCCTCTTTCTCCACATCCTTGCCAGCATCTGCTGTCACCTGAGTTTTTGATTTTAGCCATTCTGACTGGTGTGAGGTGGAATCTCGGGTTGTTTTGATTTGTATTTCCCTGATGACTAAGGATGTTGAACATTTCTTTAAGTGCTTCTTGGCCATTCAATACTCTAGAGTTGAAAATTCTGTGTTTATCTCTGTACCCCATTTTTAGTAGGTTTATTTAGTTCTCTGTAGTCTAACTTCCTGAGTCCTTTGTATATATTGGATATTAGCCCTCTATCAGATGTAAGATTGTTAACGTTCATTCTTCAATATCTAGATTCAAAGAGGAAGTATCAGTATCCCAATATCAGGAATAAAATTCAAGAGTTCCAGATGTCTTCATTTTGGGCATTCCTATCTCAGTTATTATACTTTGAATATAATTTATATTCTCTATAAGGGAAAAGTCAATAGGTGAATTTCAGAAGCGTCTCTGATAAGTACTAAAAGGGTCTGGACAATGGCAAAAGTAAAATTGCTAACTGAGTATTACATAACACAGGTGTAGTATTTTGGAACATAATTGTGTTTGGTTTTGTGTTTGTTTACTTCACATAAAACATACATCCTACAGTACTCTTAAGAAGTTAATTTTACATGTTTTTGCACTTTTGCCATGTTTTGCTAGCCTTTGAATGAAACAAAAATCTCTTCTAACTTCCTTTATCACGTAGTTGCCATATGTGTGATACAGAGCAAAATCTTTCTTGTTTGTTACTATTTCTTTGTCAGCAAGTATTTTGAAGTTCTTTCAAGTGTGACTATTATATTTTAAAGTACTTTGACAGATTAGAAATAAGATATGTGAGTCAAAATGTTATAACTTTTTATCAACCACTTAAGTAAATAGTCTTTGTATGTCAGTAAAATTAAAATATGGAAAACTTTCAGTTTGGATAACTTTAATGATGTAGACTGAAATTTACCTATTTGAAAAAAAAAAGACAAATGCCTGCTGTCAACTTCATTTCAGTGATAATAGTATGTATCTACTCAGGAAAAGTGTCCTCTGTTACTCTAAAAGCAGTCACGTATACAATAAAATTATAACACAGCAAAGAGCACAAGTCTATAGGACTATAAAGAGTTTCTAGTAAGGCAGTGGTGGCGCACGCGTTTAATCCCAGCACTTGGGAGGCAGAGGCAGGAGGATTTCTGAGTTCAAGGCCAGCCTGGTTTACAGAGTGAGTTCTAGGACAGTCAGGGCTATACAGAGAAACCCTGTCTCCAAAGACCCCCCCCCAAAACAAAACAAAACAAAAAGGCAAGAAAACAACAACAACAAACTTCAGATATCCTACAACGAAGGATATATGTTTGCTGATAGCTAACATTAATTTTTTGTTTGTTTGTTTATCTGAAGTATTCTTTTTTTAAGATGGGAAATTTTAGTATATAATCATGGCTGGCCTTGAATTAGCAAGCACCTTAGCTCAGCTTTCTGAGTTGTGTAATTGTAAGTTTGCACCACCCTTCTCTGCATCTCTTAATATCTACCCCATGTTTTTGCCTTTCAATTATACTGATTTACTTTTTATTCATTCAGCACTTTTGAAAAGTACCTGCCCTTCTATCAACTTTACTGCTAAAAAACACTCAATAAATATATGTCTCATTTCTGTCACTTTACTGAGATCTAACTTCTTTTCTCAATTATTATTTTAATAAGAAATTTCTTATACTCATCATCCCTCTTTTTGGCTTGATTATATTTTTAGTGTTTATCCTTCACTGACATTATGGTATCCTTTTGGCACCAAAGAAGGATTAGTTAAGGAACCTCAAGAACTCCAAAGTATATTAATATTATAATTCTTTACATAGAACACTATCTATTTAGGTATTAAAATTTTTGAAAAATATTCATACTATTATTCATTCTAATAAAATCTGTATAGCAGGTTACAAAAAAATGTTAAAAATTGTTTGTACAAGTAAAAGGAGATCTCTATCTAAGAAAACATTTTATTTGATACAGTAGTACACATTCACATCCACCATATCACAAGAACACATGCTCTACTATGTTCATAGGAGCCTTATTTATAGCATCCAGAAGCTGGAAGCTACCCAGATGTCCCTCAACTGAAAATGGATTCAGAATATGAAGTTCATTTATACAATGGAATGTTATTCAGCTATTAAAAGCAAGGGCATTAGGAGATTTTCAGGAAAATGTAAAGAACTATAAAACACCATCCTAAGTGAGGTAAACTAGACTCTAAAGGACATTCATGGTATGTAGTAACTGATAAGTGGATATTAGCCCAAAAGTACAGAATACCCCGGATATACCCCCACAAACCCTAAGAAGTTAAAAGAAGAAGAAAGGCCCATGTAAAGATGCTTAAATCCCACTTAGAAGGGGGAAAATAGTCATGGGAGGCAGAGGGAGGAAGAGTCCTGGGTGGGAGAGGGGAGGAGGAGGGCAAAAGGGGGCAGTATAAGGTTTGGAGGAGACAGGAGAGTAGTTTAGAGGGCCAGAAGAATGAATAGAAATATGTAGCTACCAGTGTTATTGTGTTAGAGGGAAAACTCTAGAAAGTCCCAGAGACCTGGGATAGGAGAGGCTCTCTCCCAGGACTCAATGTGAGTAATCTTTGCTAAAATGCCCAAAAGTGGGGAAATGGAACACACAGTATTCACATAGAAACCCTAGTGGAGGGATGGGTACACCAAAGCACCTACAATTCTACTGACCCAAAATTGTTTCTGTCCAAAAGAAATGCAGGGACAAAATGAAGCAGAGAGTGAAGGAATGGTGGACTACTGATGGGCCCAACTTGAGATCCATCCTATGGGCAGTAACCAATCTCTGACATTATTGATGGTGCTGTGTTGTGTTTGAAGACAGGAGAGTAACAGGGCTGTTCTCTGAGAAGTTCTACCAGTAGCTGACTGAGACATGCATATACTCACACCCAAGCATTGGACATAGGTGGGGGACAACTATGGAAGAGTTAGAGAAAGAATTGAAGGAACTGAAGGAGATGGCAACTCCATAAGAAGAACAACAGTGTCAACTAACATGGACACCTAGGAGCTCAGACAGACTGAGCCCTCAAACAAAGAGCATATGAAAGCTAGTCTGAGGCCCCAGCACATATGTAGCAGAGGGCTGCATTTTCACAGGCCTTATTTGCCAAGGATATGCCTAATCCTGTAGAGACTTAATGGCCAGGGTGGGGTTATACCCTCTCAGAGGCAAAGGAGAGGCGCATGGAGAGAAGACCTCTGCAAGGGGAGACTTGGGGGGTGGCAACATTTGTGTTGTAAATAAATAGAATTGTTAATTAATTAAAATGAGTTATATTAGATTTCACTATTTTAACTATAAACTTTGAGTGCATTAAAATATATGAATTTTAATATTTTTCATAATTAAATTTATTTAGTAGTTTTTATCAGTACAAATATTTGAGAAACTTTAGTGCATTTGTTTACTTTACAATTTATTGTGCATTGGGCCTACAATGTTATTTCTTTCATGTGTCATTACAATTTCTTTGTAATATGTAAAATATTGTTAGTCAAGTCACAGTCCAATTTGGGAGGATATGATACAAGTAAAATAAAATCAAAATATAAATAGGAGATTATTTTTATCAGGTTATATTTTAAATTTGGCCTTTTAACAATGCAGGTCAATTTATATAATTTAAAAATATTTTTGAATTTGTCTTTAAGGTATATGTTTAGAAGAGAGGTGGAGGAACCGAACCAAGTGTGTTTAATTCTCAACAATGTAATTTGATATTTGGCTTTCTCTCTCTCTTTTCTTAGATATATTCTCCTATAGCTCAGGCTGGTCTCATACTTACTATGTAGCTGAGGTTGTCCTTGAATGCCTGACTTTGCTTTCACCTCCTAATTTCTGGGAGTATAGACCTCACAACACACTCAGAAACCTCAACTATTTAAAAAATGTTTTTACTAAGCTGAAATCATTGCTTTGTCCTTTTGACTTTAAAGGTTCATTACCAGTTTTCAGAAAGAATAGCCTGAAAACATTCTATGTTTCAAAGTCATGATGGATGAACTTTGATTAAAAGTAGCTTAAAAGAATAAAAGCCCTTAATGTGTTTTATACAGTCACTGATCAGTTACTGACATGCAATATTTCATTTTCGTTAGGACATTAAGTGATGTTGTGTACCAAAGAACAACAGTCTGGTTGATAGTACATCTATTGTTACATGCATCATAAAAGCAGGAAGGATATAAATTTGTTTCTGCCTTTCAAAGAGTAATTATTTGTAAAATCATTACTTGGCACTTGAACAAATTGACACAATAGAGTTAGTTAGTGACCCTCAACACTTTAAAACTGGCATTGTGTTTTTGCTTCCAAGGTTCCTAATCCTTAGTCAAAGTTTATGGATATTAGTGACTTCATATGTAAAACACTAGCTTATATTTTCTCTGTGAAATGTTAGTATTGGACCTGCTTTATTCATGCCATGTGCTTTTGCAACTCAGTAAAAATTAAAAACAATATTTATAGTTTAAAGTTCATGCTTAATGCCTTATGATGCCTCACAATAATACAGTTTTATGAATCATGATAGTATGAATTATAATCTAGGAAGGTTTATAGCATATAAAATGGCCAAGAAAGAGGTTACTCTGGAATATTAAGAAATGGGTATTCTTGCCGGGTGGTGGTGGCACAGGCCTTTAATACCAGCACTATGGGAGGGAGAGGCAGGCCTGAGTCTACAGAGTGAGTTTCAGGACAGAGAAATCCTATCTTAAAAAAAATTGGGTATTCTTATATATTATATTCATTTTGACAAGACATTATTTTTAAATATGATAATTGGTGATCCTAAAATTAAAGTGGGCAAAATATCTTGCAAATATTTGGTTTATATGAAGAAGGAATTGCAATTTGTCACATTAATGTACTGTTTTGGGGAGTTCTACAACTTCTTTGAAAGTTTAATGTTAGTATAATTGATAAAAAACATACAAAATCTTGGCAGATGCCCTAAAATATAAGTATGACTAATGTACTTAATTCCATATAGGAGCTAAATTTCAAGAAAGTCACTGCATGTTAGTAGAAACTAAGTACATTAGTCAATACTATTTACAAATAGTAAATAATCTGAGAACATTCAGTTTCTCTCAATAGGCTAAGGGGTTTACTTTCAATGGTGAGAGAGGTTTATGTTTTCCCAGATTAAGATTTACGTAGAATGATAGACACATAAAAAAAGTGGCAATGCTATGTGACTCTGTATATTCAATGGTAGTAGCCACAAAGCAAGAGTTTGTGATGACATTCAAATTTTCTTACTTATTAGTCATGAGCTTTTTATCACTCTACTCACTATTTATATATCTTTCTTTAGATGTAAAATGATAGTGGAAGTACTTGTGCTATAAAGCTACTGAATGAATTAGGTGAGTTACTACAACTAAGGCACACAATAAATGTTATCTTTCATTTTTTATGTACTTTAAGACCAATGAAAATTTGCTAATAGGATTTTTTTCATAAAACTATCAGAATAAGATGAAATAAAATGTAAGAGAAGCTATGTAATTAAAGAAAAGCATATGCTATTTTGTGAAAGATTAGTTTAAAAAACAACCAGAAGAAAATATTCCATTTTAGGATTTAGAAAATCATTCAATAATTAGTGTGCTAAAATTGTCTTCATAAAAGTTGGCCTGAATTCCCTTCTTATTGAGTGATATGATATTCATCTCCTGAAAGCAGAACTGCTGGAACATAATTTAGAAAATTCATTCCAAGTCTCTTAAATGTCTAATTCTCTCTTACAATACTGTAATGAAGAAAAATAATAGTAAATCTAGAAATTTCTGTGAGTCAATTTATTATACTCCAGTAATAGTATATTTATTTAACTTTTCTCTGACTCTGGCACTTTAAGCTAATATTTCAGTTATTCAAAATATGGTTAGTTTTTAAAATTATTCTCCTTCAGGTATTTAAGGAATTTTACCATTTAAGCTACCCGAGATGATTAGAAAGGACAATTTTAATTTGAAGGCCTTCCTGCCAGGCAGCGAATATCTACACATTTCTGGAGAGGAAGGTCAAGGAAGGCTTAGGAGGTAACTTCTCTGGACTGTACAGAGAACAAGATCAGGAGCATCCACTGGATTTTATCCAGGAGATTAGAATGCAAGATTCTAAGAACTTAATGCCTATCCTACCTCACCAGATCCTGCTCCTTGCTGGTCTTCTTTCACTCTTTGTTGACTTCTATCTTTTCTACCCATCAAAATGATACCCTCTGCCAACTCATCCCTATGAGATAATTAGAGACTAACTGAACTGAAGGACCATGTAAATCATTGCTGGAAGTTAACTGAATGATACTACAGAGAGATTAGAATATCCTGCTTCTCATAGACATTTTCATACTAATTATCTTACATCCCAAACACTATCCATCCTCCAGGTTCCTCCCTCACTATCCCCCGTCCTCTTCTCTGAAAGAGTGGGACACATCATGGGTATCCCCACTCAACCCTGGCATATCATCAAGTCTCTGCCAAATTAGGCTCACTCTCTCCCACTGAGAGCCATGAACCACACAGGGTAGTCATGAAGACTGAGCTTCCAATTGCTACACATGTACCAGGGGTACTCATCCCAGCCCATCTATGTTCCTTGGTTTGTGACTGAGATTCTGAGAGCTTCTACTGGTCCAGGTTTGTTTATACTGTTGGTCTTTGTGTGGGTTTCCCATCTGCTTCTAGGCCTTTGATCTTTCCCTCAACTCTTCAGTAAGAGTATTTGACATTGGTTTAAAGTTTGGCTGTGATCATCTGCTTCTGTTTCAGTCCAGTGCTGGGTGGATCTTCTCAGAACACAGTTACATTTGGCTCCTGTCTGCAAGCATAACAGAGTATTATATTCTAATCCAGACTTGCATTTGTTTTTACAGGACAAATTTTGGGTCAAAAGTTTTGTGGGTGGATTAGCCTCCCTGTCCTTCAGTTGGGGGTCCTGCATGGATACAGGAGGTAGCATCTTTAGATTCCAAGTCCCCACTCTTAGGCATCTAAGCTAAAGTCGCCTGGACTGACTGCTGGGAGTCTCACCTATCCCAGGTCTTTTGGACTTCCTAGAAATTCTCCCATCCATATCTCCCCCAAGCAGCTCTGATGTCCATGCATTCTCCTGGTCCTGTGGGCCTCTCTCCTGTCTCTCCCTGCACATGATCCTACCTCCCCATTCACCTCATCCTCCCCTCTCCCCAACCCAGTTCCTTCCCTCCCTCCCTCTGCCTCCTATGACTATTTTGTTTCCCTTTCTAAGTATGATTCAAGCATCCTTGTTTGGGGCTTCCTTCTTGTTAAACTTACTTGGGTCTGTAGATTGTAGCATCCATATCATTTATTCTAGGGCTAATATCCACTTATAAGTGAGCATATACCATGTATGTCCTTTTGAGACTGGGTTACCTCACTCAGGATGATATTCTCAAGTTGCATCCATTCGCCTAAAATATTCAGGTTGCCTTTGTTTTTAATAGCTGAATAGTATTCTATTGTGAAAATGAATCACATTTTCTTTATCTATTCTTCAGTTGAGGGACATCTAGGTTGTTTCCTATTTCTGGTTTTCACAAATAAAGCTGCTATGAACATAGTTGAGCAAGTATCTTTGTGGAATGGTAGAGCATCTTTGGGTACATGCCTAGGAGTGGTATGGTTGGGTCTTCAGTTAGAACTATTTCCAATTTTCTGAGAAACTGCCAAGTTAATTTCCAAAGTGGTTGTATAAGTTCGCACTCCCACCGGAATGGAGAAGTGTTCCCCTTGCTTCACATCCTTACCAGCATGTGCTATCATTTGTTTCCTATTTCTGGTTCTTACAAATAAAGCTGCTATGAACATAGTTGAGCAAGTATCTTTGTGGAATGGTAGACCATCTTTGGGTACATGCCAATTTAGAATAAGAACTGATTTAGTGGAGTTGCTTTAAGAGTTTGATGTTGGCTATTGGTTCACTGTGTATTTAGATATGTGCCTCGTATCCCTGATCTCTCTAATACTTTTAACATGAAGGGGTGTTGGATTTTGTCAAAGGCTTTTTCAGCATCTTATGAGATGATCATGTGATTTTTTTTCTTTCGGTTTGTTTATATACTGGATTACATTGATGGATTTTAGGATACTGAACCATTTCTCCATAGCTGGGATCAAGCCTACTTTATCATGGTGGATGGTATTATTGATATGTTCCTGGATGCAGTTTGTAAGTATTTTATTGAATATTTTGCATCAAAGTTCATCAGAAAATTCAGTCTGAGGTTCTCTTTTTCTCTTGAGTCTTTGTGTGGTTTAGGTATCAAGGTGAATTCAAAAAATGTGTTTGAGAGTGTGCCTTCTATTTCTATGTTATAGAATAGTTTGACGAGTATTAGTAATAGTTCTTTGAGAGTCTGGTAGAATTCTGCAATAAAACCATCTGCCACTGGGATTTTTGCTATTGTTGTTGGGAGACTTTAGATGACTGCTTCTATTTCTTTAGGGACTATAGGGCTGTTTAAATAGTTTACCTGATCTTCTGTAGATATCTCTTAAATCCATTTGGTTCATGACATCTCTTATTTTGTTTTTTGTTTGTTTGTTTGTTTTTTTGAGGCAGGGTTTCTCTGTATAGCCATGGCTGTCCTGGAACTCACTCTGTAGACCAGGCTGTCCTCGAATTCAGAAATCCACCTGCCTCTGCCTCCCAAGTGCTGGAATTAAAGGTGTGTGCCACCACTGCTTGGCTCATGACATGTCTTAATTTAATTTTTCTCTGTTTATTTTCTGTTTTGATGACTCATTCATTGGTGATATTGGGGTGTTAAAGTCTTCTACTATCATTGTATGGAGTTCAATATGTGATTTGAACTTTAGTAAAGTTTCTTTGATGAATGTGGGTGACCTTGAATTCGGGGCATAGTTGTTCAGAATTGAGACATTATCTTGGTGCATTTTTCCTTTGATGAATATGAAGTATCATTCCCCATCTCTGTTGATAACTTTTGGTTGAAATTCTATTTTATTAGATCTCAGAATATTTACTCCAGCTTGTTCTTTGAGAATGTTTGCTTGGAAAACATTTTTTTCCTGTCATTTACTCTGAGGTATTATCTTTCTTTGTTATTGAGATTAAGAGGTCAATGAGAGGGCTAAGCCAGGCAGACCCCATGACAGACTCCAAACTAGTAGTTTAAGAATAGTCCTAAGGTTTTGTTTCTTAGTACTGGACAAGTCTAAAACAAGGCAAATTCCAGGAAAAACCATCCCTCACAGGCAGCCAATCAGGAGCTTCCAGAATCTGCTCCACCATCTGGCCTGTGCCAAGCCTGAGCCCAAAGTATTTGAAGATCGATGGCTCTGGAAAGTCCCCCCAATAACCCAGAACCTTGATCAATCTCAAAGACACCCATACCTTG
>NC_045030.1:113501837-113504341 GCF_008632895.1 Mastomys coucha
TGAAATTCCCCTAACAGGCTTTAAAAGTGAGCCTATAGCCTCACTCAACATTTCCATTTTGGTGAGTAGAGATCCTTATATGCCAGTAATTTCTGCAGAATAAATGCTCCTTGCCTTTGGATACTATTTGTGTCTGGGGTAGGTATCATTCTTGGGTCAAGCATAGACCCATACATTTGAGGGGCTCTTTCAGGATTTACTGGAGACTCCTGAGCCAAATAGTTGAGTATTTTTCTGATAAGTAAGTCCAGGTACTCGGTTGTCTTTACTTGTCTATGTTTCTGTTTCAGATTTAATCTGAAGGCCAAGAGGGGCAAAGAATATACATATTCTGTTAGTAGTTGGGGCTATAGAGGACCTTTCCAACCCACTGTTAGAAGGTGGAAACATTTCTAGTTCTCATCTGATTTCTCAACCATCTATAGCTCTTTGGACACCCCCCCCCCCACACACACACATACACACACACACACAATGTTCAAGAAGGAAGACCATTTGAGACAACCTTTTGATTTTGTTTTCATTTTCCTGGGAATGTATTTTTCTGTGTCTGTATCTGTGTATTCTATTTGTGCTTTTTTGTTTTCCTATACAAGATTCTCTTTGATACATAAGTGGGACAGGCACAGAGCACTTACTGAGCTTAATTGTGAAACATTTTAAGGACTTCCACTGAGCCATGGAGGACTTTGGTTGTTCATTCTGGCAAACCAACCATCTTTATTAGGAACTAATGTCCCACTTATAAGGTAGGATGGCCTGAGGATAGAACTTTTCATCTTCCCACCATCTACAGGACAAAGATTGTTGTCTATAAGACCAGGGTCTGTCATATATCACCAGGTGATAATACCTGATTGAAAAGCCCCCTGTTTGATTGAAACCCCTTTTTATCCTATTGGCTGTACAACTCCCCACTCTCCTTCCTCTAAAGGAAGGTTAGCCTGTGTCCCCCTGTTTGCTCCCTTCCTCTGCCCCAAAGGAAGACTTCTGTCCCTCTTCCTTATATCTCTGCTCCTGTCCCTGTTGCCCCTGCTCAACCAGTACAAACAGAGGAAGGAACAGCCATTGACTCCCTTGACCCACTTCACTCTACTTGGAGGCCACCTCATACTCAGGATCATAATGGCCAGAGGTCCAACTCTTCTAAGACCTTACCTCTCTGGCATGTGGGATGCACAGATGTACAGAGGAGATAGCTCATGACATAATCACCATTTGCTAAAATGATCTTTACAATTGGAAGATGCAAAATTCCCCAGTCTTAGAAAAAACTCTTACAGGTCTTTTAGATTCAGTCATGCTGATTCACCAGCCTACCTGGGAGAACTGTCAGCAACATGACAGGAAATTGAATCATGGTAGCCTCTTAGAAATTGGTTCAGGGAGTAAATGGACTGTCCACCCAATTACAAGCTAGTATTGATTGCAGCCTTTCCTTTGACTCAACCCTACTGACATTTTAATACTGGTGAAGGTAAGAGGAGGCTCTGGGTCTTCTGCCAGATTTGGATAAGGAGGATGGTTGCCTCTGAGAAGTCATTAAGAGGCCATAAATTTATCTAAGGTGAGCCAGGTGATGCAGGAAAAGAATGAGTGCCCCAGGGAATATCTAGAAAGCCTTTTGAAGCCTATAGGAACTACACTCCCTTTGATCCAGAAGCCAGAGGAAAACAGTCAGCTATAAACATGACCTTCATTAAACAAGCTGCCCCTGACATCTGCTGAAAACTCCAAAGCCTGGATGGTTTTGCGGGTATGCAACTGACTTTTGTTAGTCAGTTATAGCTAAGTAACTAAAGTATAGTAGCTATAGCTAAGAAGGTTATCAACAATTGGGAGACTCCCGAGGATTGGCAGAACAGAGGACTGGCAAAACGCTACTTTGCCACCACAAGCCACAACTGTCCTGATGACAGAGCTAAAATCCTAGATTATGGAAATGGCAAAGGTAAGACAATCCCCACTGAAGTAAAAATCTGTCCTCCATTAGAGAGGGACCAATGTGCCTATTGCAAAGATAAAGGCCATTGGAAGCATGAATACCCTAAGAAAAATCAAAGGGAGGGCCCAAAGGTTCTGAAACAAACAAACAAGTAAACAACAAAAAACAAAAAACAAAAAACAAAAAAAAACAAAGAAACCCAAATCCTAAATGATTGTGGGGGTTGGGCCCTAGGTAACCTTAAAGACTAAGGAGAAGCCCATAAACTTTCTGGTGGATACAAGGGCATAACATTCTGTTTTGAAGCAACCACTAGGGGCATTGGTGAACCAACAAACATGGGTACAAGCTGCAATAGGAACCAAGCCCTATACACAGACTACCTGAAGAAATGTGGACTTGAGAATGGGACAAATAACCCATCCATTTATGGTCATCCCTGGATGACCATATCCCTGCTGTGAAGAGACCTTCTCAAGAAGATAAGGGCCCAAATCCATTTTGACCCTAAGGAAGTGAAAGTGCTGGATAAGGATGGCCCCATCTGTGTTTTGACTTT
>NC_045030.1:113504464-113505733 GCF_008632895.1 Mastomys coucha
ACATGTAAATAGAGAAAAAAAAAACCCTCACCCACCATGTTTGACAAGGAACTGCATGAGGATTTAGGTAACTACTGGTATGCCCACCTACAAATAACTCTATGGCCTCTGATTTTGAGACCTTCATGGCTGCTGATATGGAAACTTGCCAAAAAGCAATGTATAACTCACTGTAGGAACTGAGTCAACTGCACTAGCAAGTGTCTTCCAAACAGGCCCAGCTCTACCAACTGAAAGTCACCTATCTGGGGAATATACTCAAGGGTGGGCAGGTGCATGTTCTCAGACACCCAAAAAGAGACCATCCTCAGCATCCCGATCCCATTTACCTGAAGGCAAGTAAAGGACTTTTGGGGATCTGCCAGGTTTTGTAGACTCTGGATGCCAAGATTTATGGAAATAGTCTGACCACTATATGAGGCCACAAGAAGACAGGAAGACAGAGTAAAATAGACCCCTAAAATGGACATGCTCTTTTATTTTTTAAGAAAAGCCTTGCTGGAGGTACTGGCTCTGGATGTCCTGGAAATTCACAAACCATTCCCTCTATATGTGTATGAGAGAAACGGGATTGCAAAAGGAGTGTTCACCCAAACTTTGGGTCCATAAAAAAGACCAATGGCCTACTTATCTAAGAAGCTGAATCCCATGGCCCAAGGTTGGCCAGCTTGTCTCCAGACCATAGCCACCACTCTCTTGCTGCTAAAGGACACTGACAAGATAGCCATGAAACAAGAGCTTGTTTTCACCACTCCCCATGCTATTGAAGGGTATTATGTCAAGAACCCACTCACCTGATGGTTATCAAATGATTTGCTGATGCATTATCAAGTTCTGCTCCTAAATTTTCCTCATATAAGGTATAACCCGCCATGTGCCCTAAACCCTGCTATCCTGCTACCTCATCTTCAAACATACAGCATGACCACTCCATAGTTTTGGGACATGTTCAAAATATGAGGCTGAATCTGACTGACATACCATAGCCAGATGCAAAGTATATCTACTTCTCAGATGGGAGCAGCTTCATCTAGAATGGAAACAGGTATGCAGGGGTGGGGATAGTGGACTTGGACTCTGTTGTTTGGGCTACTGCTCTGCTGCCTGGAAAGTCAGCATAAAAAGCTGAGTTGTCAGCTCTAACTCAGGCTTTGAAGTTGTCAGAGAGGACTATAACCAACATTTATTCTGACAGCATTTATGCCTTTGCCACCGCTCATATACATTGGTCCATATATGAAGACAGAGGATTATTGACTGCTAAAGGAA
>NC_045030.1:113507028-113526592 GCF_008632895.1 Mastomys coucha
GAATATTTGTCTCTGGATTCTAGTCAGGTGGAGGCAGGTCAGCCAAGTGCCATTTGGTTCCCAACAACCACCCAACAACTGAGGCCCTGAAGAGATCAACCACCATAGGACCTGTCACCAGAATGAGGGGTGGAGGACCATATCCCATTGATTCACTGAAGCTGTGACTTCAGTGATCCTAATTCTGATCATTCAATGCCTGCATCTTATAACCATAATGGCTAGTCACCATCAGTCCCTCAATCTCACTTGGATGATTACCTACCAAGAAATAGTCATTCACCAGGTCAGGCTCCAACTTTGCTTCAACTTTGAAATAACAGATGATGCATAACTGATTAGCACCTATTTAAAAAAAAAAAAACAATGTAATCCACTATATAAACAAACTCAAAGAAAAAAACCCACATGATCATTTCATTAGATGCTGAAGAAGCATTTGACAAAATTCAACATCCCTTCATGTTAAAAGTCTTGGAAAGATCAAGAATTCAAGACTCATACCTAAACATAGCAAAAACAATATACAAGAAACCAGTAACCAGCATCAAACTAAATGGAGAGAAACTTGAAGCAATCCCACTAAAATCAGGGACTAGACAAGGTTACCTTCTCTCTCCCTATCTGTTCAATATAGTAAGTACTTGAAGCTCTATCTAGAGGAACTAGACAACAAAAGGAGGTCAAAGGGATACAAATTAGAAAGGAAGAATTTGCAGATGATAGGATAGTATATTTAAGTGACCCCAAAAACTCCACCAGAGAAATCCTACAGCTGATAAACAACTTTGGCAAAGTGGCTGGATATAAAATTAACTCAAACAAATCAGTAGCCTTCCTATACTCAAAGGATAAACAGGCTGAGGAAGAAATTAGGAAAACAATGCCTTTCACAATAGCCCCAAACAATATAAAGTATAATAGTGTGACTCTAACCAAACAAGTGAAAGATCTGTATGACAAAAACTTCAAGTCTCTGAAGAAAGAAATTGAAGAAGACCTCAGAAGATGGAAAGATCAATGCTCATGGATTGGTAGGATTAATATAGTAAAAATGGCCATCTTGCTGAAAGCAATCTACAGATTCAATGTAGTCCATCAAAATTCCAACTCAATTCTTCATAGAGTTAGAAAGAGCAATTTTCAAATTCATTTGGAATAACAAAATAACCAGGATAGTGAAAACTATTCCCAACAATAAAAGAACTTCTGGGAGAATCATGCTCCCTGACCTCAATCTGTACTACAGAGTAATTATGATAAAAACTGCATGACATTGGTACAGTGACAGGCAGGTAGATCAATGGAATAGAACTGAAGACTCAGAAATGAACCCACACACCTATGATCACTTGATTTTTGACAAAGGAGGTAAAATCCTCCAGTGGGAAAAAAAAGACAGCATTTTCAATAAATGGTGTTGGTTCAACTAGTAGTTAACCTGTAGAAGAATGCAAATTGATCCATTCTTATCCTGTACAAGTGAATCAAGGACCTCCACATAAAACCAAATATACTGAATCTAGTAGAAGAGAAAGTGGGGAAAATCTCAAACACATGGGAACAGGGGAAAAGTTCCTGAACAGAACACCAATGGCTTATGATCTAATATCAAGAATCGACAAATGGGACCTCATAAAATTGCAAGCTTCTGTAAGGAAAAGGACACTGTCAATAGGACAAAATGGCAACCAACAGATTAGGAAAAGATCTTTACCAATCCTACATTTGATAGAGAGCTAATTAATATCCAATATATACAAAGAACACAAGAAGTTAGATTCCAGATAACCAAATAACTCTTTTAAAAAATGGGGAACAGAGATTAAACAGAGAATTCTCAATTGAGTAAATTTGAATGGCTAAGAAGCACCTAAAGAAATATTCAACATCCTTAGGCATCAGGGAAATTCAAATCAAAGGACCCCTGAGATTCTACCTCACACTAGTCAGAATGACTAAGATCAAAAACTCAGGTGCCAGGAGATCCTGGCAAGGATGTGGAGAAAGAGGAACACTCTTCCATTGTTGGTGGGATTGCAAGCTAATACAACCACTTTGAAAATCAGTCTAATGGTTCCTCAGAAAATTGGACATAGTATTACCTGAGGACCCAGCTATACCACTCCTGGGCCTATACCAAAGATGCTCCAAAATCTAACAAGGAAACATGTTCCACTATGTTCATAGCAGGCTTCTTTATAACACCCAGAAGTTGGAAACAACCCAGATGTCCCTCAACAGAGGAATAGATACAGAAAATGTGATACATTTATACAATGGATTATTATTCAACTACTAAAAAGTATGGCTTCATGAAGTTCTTAGGCAAATGGATGGATGTAGAAAATATCATCCTGAGTGAAGTAAACCAATCACAAAAGAACACACATGGTATGTACTCACTGATAAGTGGATATTGGCACAAAAGCTCAGAATGTCCAAGATACAATTCACAAACCACATGAAGCTCAAGAAGAAGGAAGACCAAAGTGTGGGTGCTTTGGTCCTTCTTAGAAAGGGGAACAAAATACTCAAGGGAGCAAATATGGAGAAAAAGTGAAGAGCAGAGACTGGAGGAAAGGCCATCCAGAGACTGTCCCACCTAGGGATTCATTCCACATACAGTCACCAAACTCTGACACTATTGCGGATGCTAAGAAATGCTTGCTGAAAGGAGCCTGATATAGCTGTTTCCTGAGAGGCCCTGCAGAGCCTTACAAATACAGAGGTGGGTGCTTGATGTCAACCATTGCTCTGAGTGAGGAGTCAAAGAAAGGACTGAAGGAACTGAAACTATTTGCAACCCCATAGGAAGCACAAGAGTATCAACCAGTCAGACACCCCAGAGCTCCCAGGGACTAAGCTACTAACCAAGGAGTACACATGGCTGCAGCTGCATATGTAGTAGAGGGTGGCTTTGTCGGGCATCAGTGGGAGGAGAGGCCCTTGGTCCTATGAAGGCTTGATAGATGCCACAGTGTAGGAGACTCAAGGGCCTCTCTGCACTCATATTACCCTAAAATAGGGCATGGAGTCTTCACAGAACCAAGAGCCACTCCTCCCATTGATGCCCAACAAGGCCACACTCTGCTACATATACTGCTAGAGCCATGATCCCTCCATGTGTACTCTTTGGTTGGTAAGTTTAGACCCTGGGAGATCTAGTTAGTTAATATTGTTGTTCTTCCTATGGAGTTATAAATCCATTCAGTGTCTTCAGTCCTTTCTGTAACTCCTCCACTGGGGACCCCACACTCAGTGTAATGGTTGGCTGTAAGTATTCACCTTTATATATGTCAGGTTCTGGCAAACCCTCTCAGGAGACAGCTGTATCAGGCTCCTGTCAGCATGCACTTCTTGGCATCCACAATAGTGTCTGCCTTTGATGACTGTATATGGGATGGATCCCCAGGTGGGGGAGTCTCTAAATAGCTTTTCGTTCAGTTTCTGTTTCACACTTTGTCTCTGCATTTGCTTCTGTGAGTATTTTGTTACCCTTTCTAAGAAGGACCAAAGCACCCACACTTGGTCTTCCTTCTTTTTGAGCTTCATGTGGTCTATGAACTGTATCTTGGGCATTCCGAGCTTTTGGGCTAATATCCACTTATCAGTGAATGCATACCATGTGTGTTCTTTTGTTTTTGGGTTACTTCACTCAGGATGATATTTTCTACGTCCTTCCATTTGCCTACGAATTTCATGAAGTCATAGTTTTTAAAAGCTGAGCAGTATTCCATTGTATAAATGTACCACATTTTCTGTATCCATTCCTCTGTTGAGGGACATCTGGATTCTTTCCAGTTTCTGGCTGTTATAAATAAGGCTGCCTTGGACATAGTGGAGCATGTGTCCTTGTTATATTTTGGAGCATCTTTGGGTATAGGCCCAGGAGTGGTATAGCTGGATCCTCAGGTAATACTATGTCCAATTTTGTGAGGAACTACCAGACTGATTTCCAGAGTGGTTGTATCAGCTTGCAATCCCACCAACAATAGAGGAGTGTTCCTCTTTCTCCACATCCTTGCCAGCATATGCTGTCACCTGAGTTTTTGATCTAAAATCACTGGCTTCTAAAATCCACCTCTTCCTTTCAATTTTCCTGAGCTGTGGGAAAGCTCCAGCAGCCAAAAGAGAGATAAGAGTTCTCTCAGCCAAGTACCTTGCCATTTTCTCAACATTTTAACCTTTTCCTATCCTGATACTGGCTTCAGCTTATACTGAATCATAAGGGAAAACTAAAACCATAAGGGGAACTGTTAAATTCTGTTATGTCTTATCAGATAAATGTCAAAAATATCTCTTTATAAAATATATTTTTAACTAAAAACTTTATTTTAATACTAAAAGATTGTCAATTCAAAACCGAATTTTAAGGCTCAAACATAATAGGAATTAATATTCAGGCTAAAGCCTGATGCAGTTAATTATACATTGAAACTTTATTTAATCTCTTGTTTTACGTTTGCATGGTACAGTTTAGAGCACATAACAGAAAACAAAGATTATCTAACTCAGATATGGTAAATAGGTACTTGCCCACTGGACTGAGGAAAAGATATTACATGCCTATTAACCCATACCTATTTACTGAGTCTTACAGAAATGAGTCTACTCCTGCTATCTTATTGACACCTGTTCACTGGTTTTTCTAAAATACAGATTTTAATGCAATGATAAATATTAATAAATATCTTCTTTAAACTAAAGTACACATAAGCTTCAGGAAATCAAAAAGTCATAAATTTTAAATCTACTTACCACAGACCAAATGGACACGCATGCCTGCCGTTATTAAAAATAGGATTATTCCCTTGGTCATGTGGTTTCTTATGTTCCCCAAGTACTAGACAGATTTTAATTCCTGTCCCGAGTTTATATTTGTCTCAGGAGATTTTCACCTGGCTGACATCCAGGGATTACCTGCAGACTACGAACTGCTGAATTCTGACTTGCTGAAAGCTGATGATTAAAAAGTCTAATCAATATAATGGTTCCTGATCTTTCAGCTGGAACATCTAATCAGGTGCTTCTAATAAATCCTCCATTGCCTTTGACTAACATTGTAGGGCCCCTTTAACAACATCCTAATGCTTTCAGGAAACAGAAATAATTACAATGTCTGTTACCCCACTTTACAGTCTGAGCTATATTTCAGCCATAATTTCTTCACAAAGAAAATAATTTTGCAAAAATTAGTATTTACTCACAAACCCTTCAGAATAATGGTATAAGAATCCTGTGGAAAGCTTATTTTTTCTGAAAATTCCATCTAGAAATAAAGCAGAATTTCTCTTGAGTATACATATAAGAACAAGAATACAATTTTGTTTCTTTCTTACTTATAAGAACTGCTTATGTTAGACTCAATATAATTTTACATAGATGCTCCCATAAGGACAAAATATTCTGTAATATGTGGCCAGGGCTTAAGATACTGCCATATTCCCAAACATAGTTTAATATTAGCAATAACTAGAGAGATGTGTAATAACTCTCTTTTTCAAGGCCCTTCCTATACTCAATCTACAGCAATTGTAATTCTGAAAATTTTAAACACAAATAATATAAATGATCTTAGTGTAACTTTAACTAATCAAGTAAAAGAACTATATTCAAAGAACTTCACATATTTGAAGAAAGAAATTTAAGAAGATATAAGAAAATGGAAAGATCTTCCATGCTCATGGATCAGTAGAATTAACATAGTAAAATGCCCATCCTATCAAAAGTAATATAAAGATTCAGTGTAATTTTCATCAAAATTCCAATACAGTTTTTACATAGCTTGAAAGAACAATTCTCAACCTCATATGCAAAACCCAGAAATCCAAATATCTAAAACAATCCTGTACATTAAGAGAACTTCTGGGGGTATCAACATCCCTGATTTCAAGCAGTACTATAAAGCAAATCAAAACAATTCTGACATTTCATCTTATACTAGTCAGAATGGCTACAAACAAAAACTCAAGCAACAACTCATGGCTGGCCAGGATGCTGAGCAGGCAGAGCAATCATCCTTTGCTAGTAGGAGTCCAAACTTGTACAATCACTTTAGAAATAAACTTGTTATTCTCAGAAAACTTGGAATAGTACTACCTTGTGGCCCAACTATACCATTCCTGGGCAAATACTCAAAAGAAGCTCTAGGACACTTGCTCAGCTTAATGATAAAGACAATGTGGTTTATTTACACAGTGAAGTATTACTCATCCATTAATAGCAATGACATGAAATGGATACAACTAGAAATGATCATCCTGAGTGAGGTAACTCAGACCCAAAAAGACAAACACTATATGTACTCAATTAGAAGTAGATATTAGTCATAAAACACAGGATAATAATGCTACAATTCACAGACACAAAGAAACTAAGTAATGAGGAGGGCCTAAGGGGGCATGCTTGAATCTCACTGAGAAAGGCAATGTAGAAGAATTTTAATCCAGCAACATGGCTACAATGGCAAATGATCAGATACAAAGACCTTCTAGGTCTCAGTGATCTGGCTGGAATGACATACTTTTAATTCTTCTGGCTAGCATACAGACATACCCTTTGCACACATCTTTAATCTCAAACAATGTAGGTAATGTTAGTTTGTAGAAAGAAGGAGCCATGTTTGAAAGTGATGCCTAATGGGGGGCAGAAAAAGGGATGAATCAAGGAAAGATAAAACAGAATGAGTCAGAGATACATTATGCCCAACTCTCATGAACATAGGCAGGAAAGAGAGACTTGACAGAGCAGTATGGGGGGTGTGTGTGAGGGGAAGAGGAGAAGTGGAGGAGATGGGTAGAAGTAGAGGTAGAGAGAAAGAGAGACAAAGAAGTAGAGGGAGAAAGGAGAAGGAGGAAAAGAGGAGATAGTTTTATTGGGACAGTTTTACAGAGACAGGTTGCAGGTCTGAAGACAGAATGAGCCAGAGAATTAGAATGAAACAGAAGATTAGAATAGATTACCAGATTTAATTTGAGGCCAAGAAGAGCAATTCAGTCAGAAACTGAAAAAAGCCAGTTTGCCAGAATTCAAGAAGAGCTAGAAGGAGTATGCTTATTCAGCAGTAAGCCTCTGAGACAATTCCACACAAAGGATCAAAATTACATTTACAGGGAAATACAATTGACATCAGAAGGTGGATGAAAGGAGGAAACTGGGTTGGGGAGGGGTTGGGGATGATGACAAGAGAGATGAGTTTGAGGGAGGACACAGAGAGTACTGGGAGAGACAACTGGATGGCAGAGGTAGTGGGGTGGGGGGAATCTCTGGGACAAGCTAGAAACTAGGTCAATAGAAACTCCCAGGAATCTATGAGGGTGGCCAAAGCTAAGACTCCTAGCAGTGGGAGATATAGAGCCTGAATCAGTCATCTCCTCTAGCCAGGCAAGATTTCTAATGGAGCTATTGGTACACAAACCCAGACACAAAGCTTTAGACCCAAAGTTTGTCCTATTGATAGGATGTGCAGAGTTGGCGATGAAGTAGAACTTGAAGGAATGTCCAACCAATGAAAGATTAAAACTCATACCATGAGAGGGAGCCAACTCCTGATACTATTGATGATATTAAAGTATACTTGCAGATAGGAGCCTAGCATAAATGTCATCATAGGAGCTTTACCAACCCACTGTTGGAAGCTGATACAGAGACCGGCAGGCAAATATTAAGTGAAGGTTGAAGAATCCTGTGGAAGGGGGAGAGAGGACTGATGGAACCAGAGGGTCATGAACAGCACAAGAAAACCTAGAGTCAACTAATCTGGACCAATAGGGGAAGGGGGTTCATGGAGCCTGAACTATAGAGCACAGAAACAAAGACAGAAGCAGGGGCTGGTTTTGTCTACATTGCCTGCCTTTGGATCCTTTTCCCCTACCTAGGCTGCCTTGTCGAAATTTAGTGGAAGTGGATATACCTAATCTTGATGTGGATTGACAAGCCAGGTCTGATTGATCTCCATAGGATACCTCCCCTTCTCTGGGGAGAGAGAGAGAAAAGGTGGGAGGGGAGGCAAAGAGAAGGAGGGACTGGTTGGAGAGGAGAGAAGAGAAGCTGCAATATTGATGTAAAGTGAATAAGTAACTTAATCGATAAAAAAAAAAGCAGTAAGGAAAAAAAAAAGCAGACAAACTAAGCATCTGAAAATGTAGAAACCAAGCAAGCTTCCTAGAAAGAAACTCAGAAAAAAACTTTATTACCCAGAAAAAAAAAAAAAAAAACCTCAACAACACTCCAATCTTTTAACTTTCCTTCAGGTTTTGAAATGCACTGGAAGTTTCCAGCTATTGTAGGTTGTCACCCCAACTGGTGCTTTTTGTGATGCAGTCATCTTTGAGTCTTTATATTCCTATGAGTAACCACTCACCCTGTGATGGTTTGTATATGCTTGGCCCAGGGAGTGGCACTAGAATGTGTAGCCTTGTGGAAGTAGATGTGTCACTTTGAGCATGGGCTTTAATACCCTTATCTTAGCTACCTGGAAGGCAGTATTCTGCCAGCAGCCTTCAGATGAAGATGTAGAACTCTGAGCTCCTCCTGCACCATGCCTGCCTGGATGCTGCCATGTTCCTGCCTTGATGACAATGGACTGAACTTCTGAACCTGTAACCCAGCCCCAATTAAATGTCATCCTTATAAGAGTTCCCTTTGTCATGGTTTCTGTTCACAGCAGTAAATTCCTAACTAAGACACCCATATTCTTATAAGTTTTTTCAACAAAACTTTGGTTCATGAAGTGGGACTTTGTTGGAATCCTTTGTTTGGCCTATCATTTGTTCCTGTCTGGGTCCTGTAGAAGTTAGTTCTAGTAATATTGTCATAGAATATTGTCATGGAACATTGGAGAAGGCCTCTATTATTAAACAACATATTAGCATAATTTTATGTTCAAGGAATTTTAGAGCTAGATTACAACTCAAATCATATAAGTCTTTGTCTCTAACAGTGATAATTCATCAAACATGTAGTTGATATGTTTAATAAGATAAATTAATGACACATTGGTTTCATGACTGACTAATAAGAAAGCTTAAAGTTCTTTAAAAATTTTCTGATTTCCTTATTTTACATGTGTTTTCTACTATAGATCAGAAAAAATGAATTAAAAATTTAAATCAAATTATTCTAGGAAAATATTGAGCCACATTTTAAATTCCTGTTAAGATGTTTATAGGTACCAGATTTCTGTAATAAGCTATGTCATAAATATATTTACTGTGTCATTCTCAATCAAATGGTAGACCTGATTTCATGTTTACATCTTAGTCTAAAACATCTTGTATAAGAAAAATGCAATATTTATATCTGATAACTTGTAATCTTCTGTTTGCAAACCACAGACCAAACAATTTAAGATAATATTAACCATGTCTACTATCACTTTCTCACAGCCAGTTCTTATTTGTATTTTCAGGATACATGGTCAGGAAGAAAAAAGTCTATTGAAAAAATGTTTATGTATGACACATTAATCTTAGTATTAAGAATCTACTGTTAAATAGATTTGCTGATAGCAGCAGTATTCTGCAAAAACTCTCCCACAACATACCATTTTAATTTCAACTAACAGAAGAATGCATCTTCTGGATAACCTTCAAATATGAGGCAATTATTTGATAGCAATTTTAAAGTCACAATTTTTCTCAATTATTTCATTTTCTCTGAGTAAGAAGTAATATCTCTCATGGCTCTTTTGTCCTATGTATCACAAAAGTCTTAGTTATACTTTCTATTCAAAAATAACACTGAATCAATTTTTGTTCTTACTTTCTATTATTTCATACAAAAGTGTGTGTTATTTCCATGTTTCTATGAATTTTAGTAATATCCAAAAGATATATAGCAAATATTTGCTTTCTCAGTGAACTAAAACATTACCTTGAATTATAGTGCTATGACCAACTGAAAAATAAATTGCAATGGAAAAATTGTAACAAAGTGTATATTAACTCAGCTTTATAATTACTTTATAAAGTAGTTTCATACTAATTTATTCAATCATTAAGAACATTATTTTGAGATTTGTATCCAATATATACTGGATACTATCTAAAGTAATTATTAGTTTATGTGAAAATTACTTTAGGGCACATGATCATGAAATATGCTAGTCCTACCACATTTCTCACCATCCTGAAGCATCTGATCTGATAGAAAGACAGAATGGTCTTTTGAAGATACAGTTACAGTGCAAATTAGGTGGCAGCAGCATGGAATGCTGGGGCAGAGTTCTTTAGAAGGTAGTATATGTGTTGAATCAGAGTCCAATATATGGTACAGTTTCTCCCATAGCCAGGATCCCTGGGTCCAGGAATCAAGGGATGTAGAAAGGAATAGTTCCACTCACTATCATTCCTAGTGACTCAATAGGAAAGTTTTTGCTTCCTGTCCCTACAACCTTAAATTCTGCTGGCCTAGAAGTTTTGGTTTCAGAGTGGGGGATTGCTCCTGCCAAGAGCCACAACAAACATTCCATTGAATTGCAAGCTCAGACTTCCCCCTGGTCATTTTGGCTTTCTAATGTCCTTAAACCCACAGGCTAAGAAAGGAATAACAGTGTTAGGAGGATTATCAAGGGGAAATTAGATTGCCTCTCCTCCACAATGAAGGTAAGAAGGATTACATCTGGAGTGTAAGAGATCCTTTAGTCTTTTAGTACTACTCTGTCCTTAGATTAAAGTCAATGGGAAACTATAACAGCCTAACCCAAGCAGGAAGGAAGGTATGGGTTACTTCTTCAGGAAAAGAGCCAAGACTTGCCAAGATGCTTGCAGAGGGTGGAGAAAACACAGAATGGGTAGTAGAGGAAGGTAGTTATAAATATCATCTAAGGCCATGTGACTTGACCAGTTGCAGAAATGATGATTATAAAGTGGTATGAATATTTCTGTTTTATTTTTGTTAAGAACACGTTTGTATAGATATTTGTGCTTTCTTCCAATTTCTTTAACATCAATTTAGAGAATATCAATTGGTATTTAAGTTGAGATACTAAAAGAATGTTCCTGTCTTAGTCAGGGTTTCTATTACTGCACAAACATCATGACCATGAAGCAAGTTGGGGAGGAAAGGGTTTATTCAGCTTACTTGCACATTGCTGTTGATCACCAGAAGTCAGGACTGGAACTCAAGCAGGTCAGGAAGCAGGAGCTGATGCAGAGGCCATGGAGAGATGTTCCTTACTGGCTTGCTTTCCCTGGCTTGCTCAGCCTGCTCTCTTATATAACCCAAGACTTCTAGCCCAGGGATGGCACTACCCACAAGGAGCCCTACCCCCTTGATCACTAATTGAGAAAATGCCCCACAGCTGGATCTCATGGAGGCACTTCCCCAACTGAAGCTCCCTTCTCTGTGATAACTCCAGCCTGTGTTAAGTTGACACACAAAACCACCCAGTACAGTTCCCAAGGGACATTGACCTGTTCTAAATTTAAAATGTGTTTGTGGTTGTACAAGGGATACCTATATCATGTTAGGCATATGTATGAGCTGGTTATTGTTTCATTTGAGCATGAAATATGATTTGTGTCAAGTTGACAAGGGGTGGATTATGGTGGCTATTTCTGGTTGTCTACTTGACTACAACTGGAAAGAACCAAAATCCAGAATTGGAGGGCACACCTATGATCCAGATCTTAAGGCTAGAAGACACAGGTTTCTGACCTGCATCTTGACATGGAGATCTTGAGGCATAGTGGCTATGACACCTTTAATGCCAGGAGACTGAGGCAAGGAGATCTCTGAGTTCAAGGTCACCCTGGAATAAATCAAATTCCAAATCAAGATATGGTGGTATACACCTTTAATAGAGGCCACATCTTCGGCTGGAGGCCTACATGTGGACATTGGAAGAAGGAGGATTCACTGTCTTCTTGGACTGCTTGATCATACTTGCCAGAACATCTGTTGGAACCTACTTTTGCAGAAGACCAGCTTAAACAACGAGCCTTGTGGGACTGAACTACTACTAGATTCCTGGATTTCCCATTCATAGCTGCCCATTATTGGGGAGTTTGACTACAGACTGTAAGTTATTATAATAATTTTCCTTAATATATAGAGACATTCCATATGTTCTGTGACTCTAGATAACCCTAACTAATATTTATTTTAAACAAAAAGATTTTATTACTAATACTTGGCAGATGAATGGATTGAAATATAAGCAGTTTAAATAGTTTCTTCATAGCCAGTCAGTGAAAAATCTGAGATTGGATTATACGTAGGTTGCCCATAAAGTTTAGTTGCATTAACCACAATAGATCAAGAAACCATCTCACAGTAAAGTTAAATGATGATATAATAATCATACTAAAGACTTCATATTAGTACCTTGAGTATCAATCCATTTTTTCATTTAAAGACCCATGGAGTCTTTGTCTCAGGACCCTTGCCCAAAGACCACCAAGAGTCCGAAATTCGTTGCAAGAGCAAGAGGATTTATTCTGTCAGGAGCACCGGGGTTCAGCTGCCTTAGGGAAGGAGCAGAACCCCGGGTGACTGTTACACAGAGTATTTAAGCTCAGAAACTGCAAGCAGGTGTGTGTGTGGGGGGGGGAGCTTAGGGAAATTCCAATAGACAGCTATACAAACATGCTCTATACATTGATTGTTCAGCTATCTTTGGCAACGTCTGCTCTTTGTGGTCGGCCATTTCCTGGAATACTGAGCCCGGAGGAATTGTCCAAGGATCCCTCGGGTCGGTTTCTCATGACCCTGGTGCAGCCTCTCTGGGGTCAGTTTCTCATGAACCTGCTGCAGCACCTCTGGGGTCAGTTACTATTTTTCTATGGCCTTATATAATACTGTCTACAAATTTGCATCTTGCCATCTTATAAGACTAAATTATAAAAATAAGGTATTTGGAACATCCCTGAATGTCTGGAATGATTTTATAATATCTATAGATACAGGAAACACAAGAGAGCATTAGTGAAGGGCTTAAAGGAGGTTGGAGATACTAGAACTTGTCAGATATGCCTGATATAATGTAAAAGTACAATGAATTGTTATGAGGCTAATTAATGACTATATTCAAAGTTCACTGCATAGTAGCATACTGTGAACCTTACCAAGAACTCAAAGCCAGTGAAGTCTTACACCTTATTAGAGATTCTATTATTATTTTAATATGTAGATATTGTGTTCAACTGCCTTCTACAGACTTAACCTAACAACTAATCCAATTATTAACTCTTTTGTTTCCTTTTTATTTTTTGGCACAAATCATACTTTTAATAATGCCTTAAGCCAGAGAGAGATTACATCAGGCAGCCAAAGCATCTCTCCCACTTCGATGCTCAGGCTTCAACACTCTCTTCCAGATCCTTACACTTGAGGGAGCCAAGAGAATGAGGAAATCCCTCCCAGGCCCAAGCACAGGGCTCAACTGAAGAAGCTTTCCTGCAGGTTCCAGGAAAGAGTTATCTTTGGAGAGGAATTATGTTGCAGCCCAGCAGTCCCTTTCCTGCCCAGTGGGTTAGAATCAGTCTGAGCTGGTGCTTCTCTCCTCTGCAGATCACTGTCACATTCAGGGGCTTCCCCCTCACTATGCTGCACCACGGTGCCCACGTTCTGCAGTGACTGGAAGTTCTGGGTGTTCACAGAGCTGAACTCCACAATATCATCATCTACTTGCAGGCCCGCAATACTGGCTGGGGAACCAGGGCTGATACTGTTCACTCTGTCAAAGGCCTGGGGCAGGGTGGGGCTGTTAGAGCCCAGCCTTTGGTTCATGGCCTCTTCTCAGGCTTCAGCCGTGTCCCGAGCCTGCTTCTCTTTATCCCGAGCGTGTAGCTGGTGCAGGGCCTCCTCCACTTGCTTCATCAGTACCTTGTGATCATTCTGGAGACAGATGATGTTATGCCTTGCTGTTTGGACCTGATACAGGTCCACATCTGCCCCGGGGATAGCCCTCACAGTCCACCAGCGGCTCGTTCAAGTCAATCCCTTTTTGGCTCTCCAGGATGTCTTAATTAGCCTTAATCTGTGCCTCGATCCCCTCCTTGTGCCGCATCAGCTCCTGGATGTCGCTGACCACTGCCGAATGGGCCTCGGAGGACTCTGCCCACGATATCGCGGACCTCAGGCCAAAGTGGCAAACTCTGGATTTCCCAGCTATGGACTCCAGCGGAGGCTTAGGCTATGGGTCCTCTCCAGGGCCAAAATATCTCAGCCAACGCACAAGTATGGGGGAGGGGGTTGAAGGTGGAGTTTGGAGGTGGGCGGAGGTCACGGGAAACTCCGGCTAGGTAGACCACCCAATTATTAACTCTTATCAGAGCACCTTCTTTTTCCAGTGGATAACAGTTAATAAGGTGATTTACAATTGATCAACATGCAGAGAATTAATATTTGTGGATTGCTCACCCCCAAATGTGATATCCATGTCACATGCCTTTCTGTCAAGGCTCAGGAAGTCATCATGGCAAAGAAAGTTGACAGATGGCAAGAGCCAGAGGTCAGTTTCCTTATAGTTATAAGGAAACTACTGTCCTCAGGACATGTTAGAGCTACCGCACTAATAAACTTCCAGTAACTATGGTTGCCTACACTAGACTTGCATAAGATCAAGCCACTAAATACTTAAGCATAGATAGGAGATGGGATCTCCAGATGTCACTTCTGAGGAAATACTGACGGTTCTTGCAGTTCCTTGGGAAGAGAGAGCTAGTGTTTTTCAGTATCGTGGTCTCTCATAGGAATGGCCCTACATACATACACATATTGGCAGCAGTAATTAGAGTCAGTATTCTAATAGAAACAAAAGAAAAAGAAGACATGAAGTTAAGAGGAAGGTGTGTTTGGGTGAGTCAAGAAGAATTGGATAGAGAAGGAGGAAGATGGATATGACCAAAATACATTATATACATGTATAAAATTCTTAAAGAAGAAATATATATGGAGTTTAAATGCATGTACCCTAAGTGGACAGATAATTCAGATCCCACAAATCAACAGTGAACAAGCAAAGACACCAGTGCCTACTGTAGGATATTTCTCTATGAGTTGTTATTCAAAAAGTCTCCAGAGACTCTCCAAAATAACATGCACTATTGATATTTGCTCATGGTGACCCATAATCCCTAGAATATACAATTTTATTGCTGAGGATACTACATAGTTTTATAAGACACAGAGAAATCGTGTATTAGACACTTCTTTAATTCTTAGATTTCAGAGTTCCAAAAGGTGCTATGCAGGCTGCTGAAGGGAAAAAAAATAAAACATCCATGTTGTAATATTGACCTGGCAGGAAAGATGTGCCCACTGATGAATTTGTGGCATTATTGTTACTAGAGGTAACCACTTGCTTTCTGATTGAATGTTAAGCCTACTCCACAAGAGGGAATTCATATCTAGGACTCTAAATCTGGCCAAAAGCCCATGCCTGTGGACATCATAGGCCTAGGGGACTCTGATATTATCATTTGCATTGATGGACAACCGTCTATTCATTTATGTTTATACATATAAAAACTTCTGATACTATCTTTGATCAGATATTCTTCCCTTTTGCAATAGAGAGTAGTAAATGTAGACTCATGGCTAGTCAAGGTGCTAGGAACATGTGACTTTTTAGTATGGAGCCCTAAATGAGAGATCTGTGTAACCTATTTCAAGGCTCAGGAATATATTACAGAATATCCAACAGAGGAAAGATAAGATCTGGATGATTAGGATATAAATACTGTTAATTGTTGTCATCTGGGCATGATATGGTCCTTGCAATTATGAACTCACAGCAGTGCTGATGGTTTACTGAGTAAGCCTATCAACATCCAGTAATGGGAAGTAGATGGGATCATGGTAAACTGCCCCACCTAGGGAAACTATTGTCTGTTGAATAATGCCATGGGAGGCAGTTATTTTCCTCCCTGGTCTAACTACTGCTGAGTCACACAGGGTCCAGCGGATCGGCCCATACTCATCCTCATGCTGAGGCCTCTGGCCTCAGTAGGTTTCAAACCAAAAATAAAAATAAGGAGAGTGACAGGAAAATTGAAAGGTGAGTTGTAGAAAGAAAGGAAAATAGACAAGAGTGAGGAGGAATAAGACATACCAAATGTTTAGAATCCATTTTATATACACATAACATTGATAAAGAATGAGTTCAATTTTAAAAGTAATAAAGAGGTTTTTGTAAAAATAACATAATACTTGCTCAAAAAAACAAAAGCCAGTGGAATTACCACCTTCTTTTTGTGACAAGGTTACACAGTGCAGAGGTTTTCCATCTAGTATTCTTGTCAAGGCCACTTCAGGTTTAATCTCCTTTGATGGAGAATCTCATGAAAAACTAGCCAACTCTGTATTTCTATTCAGGAACTAAAGGTCAGGATGAGGTCAGGGTTTCCTAGCTAACTGACACTCTGCTAAACTGCTGTTTTGTTAAACCCCCTCCTGCTACTCACTCACCTTAGCTACCTTTAAATTGCTTCCTTTCGGAAGGCCTCCTGAAGCTTTAGTATAGTGAAAGGAAACAATGCTCTGATTATCTGTGAGCTTAATATAGTGGTCATTCCAATTCAACAGTTTTCTTGCTTCATTTATATCTCCATGTTAATATCAATCTCCTATTGTACTCCCTTAGAAATGAAAAATGTCTTAATTGATTCTTAGTAGCAGATTACTGCAGGAATGGACATGATAATTTATGAATTGGCTATTGTTGCACATAACAACAGCTTATAAAAAGATGTGTGAATAAACTCCAAACTCAATAACCTTCAGATAGATAGTAGAAGACCATAGGAAATGTTTTCTACAATCTTTGAAGTCCATTTTGAATCCCAAATTATTTTAGCATACCTTTCTCTGAATGTATGCTGTATAATTAAAATAAATCAAAACATCTATTTTATTTTTAAAATTTTCAAAATGTATACTATTTAGTTTTAATACTGAAGCATTAACATTACCCACGAGATTTATTTTGGTACTTAGAAAACATATAGTTTTCCATTATAAACTAATGAGAACAAGCTAAGGACTGGACATAAAGAAAAATGCTGGACCCTGCTGGGAGAAATTTTCTTGATCAGATAATTTGAATCAGTAAGTCTTAGGTGACTGTGGGTGGTACCATTCCCTGGGAAGGTGTGTTTGCACTGTACAAGAATTCGAGTTAAGCATGAAACTGTGAGTAAACTAGTAAGCATCTTTCCTCTATGGTACCTGCTTCAAGTTTCTATTTGAATTCCTGCCTTAATTTTTCTCAGTAATGAATTGTGATCTGAAAAGTATAAGCTGAAATAAATAGTTTCATTTTGGTCAGGGTGACTTAGCACAGAAGTGAAAGAAGAACAAATGTCTTTAAAAATAGTGCATTGACTGAAAAGGTACAACTTTGTCTCTTTTTCAAAGAAAAGAAAATTTTCCTTGCATTTCTAATATTTTAGCTTGGGGCTGGAGAAATTGTTTATTGATTAAAAGTACTTTCTACTCTTGCAGGTTTGTTACCCAGCACTCACACTATAACTCAGCCATTCATAACTCTAGTCCCTTTCTAGGCACCACACATATACACAAACACACACACACACACACAGAGTAAAACACTTATAAAGTGGAATAAAGCTTTTAAAATATACCTACATTAGAATAAGTTATCTGTCATCATTTTTTCTTTGTTGATTATTTTAAATAATGTGCAGTTTTCTACATTTAAATGCCATGCTCTGTGGGCAAAATTCTATACTACCTATAGTAGTCATACAGTTAGGCACACTCAACTGAAGACAGAATTGATCCAGGTGAAATATATTCATTGATTATAATACATTCCTATAACACATATTATAAAATTTGCAAGAGAGTTGTGTCCACATTATTTTGATTGGGCATGAATTTTAAAAATAGCCATAAGCATATTGAATGCATTTGTAAAGTTATAGTTTCCTTTTTATATTTCAATCATTCATCAAAGTGTGTTGACAACATAATAGTGTATACTACAAAGTTTAAGGCTTAAGCAATATTCATTCAGTACTAAAGCAAACATTCTCAGAAAATGCTTCATTATTCTTACACTACCTTAAAATACATTGACGTTACTACAAAGCTGATTAGTACAACCTATTATAACTTTCAATGGTTGTGGAAAAGTTAGTGTCATGGTTTGTAAATGGAGTTATGGTGTGTCAGGAGAGGTACACCCTTGCCCATTGAGGGTCCAAGCCATGTGATGGTCTAGTTTAGAATGAAGTTTATTTGGGGGCATGGGAAGGTCAGTTGAGAAGGGAGTAGAGACAGAGAAACAGAGAAGAAAGGAAGATAGAGAGAGAGAGAGAGAGAGAGAGAGAGAGAGAGAGAGAGAGACAGAGAGACAGAGAGACAGAGAGACAGAGAGACAGAGAGACAGAGAGGGAGGGAGGGAGGGAGGACAGACAGAAGGAGATTAGGAGGAGGAGCAGGAGGAGAGAAAGGAAGAGAGAAGAGGAACAGGTGGAGGCCAGAGAGAAGGTGCAGTCAGACTGCACAGGAGGAGGCCAAACAGTCCCAGGCTCTTACCTGTCCATTGCTAGGGAACTGTTGGGTGGAGAGCCTAGAAGGAATGCTAACATTGAAAGAGTTAGAATGCTTAAGTCTAGAACCTAATTTTAATTTCTTAGTCAGTCTTTACTACTTTTAATAGTACTTGGGAATATACATTTTCTGTAATGAAAGTAAGTCCACATAGCTTACAAAAACCCATGAAGAGTAAGTATATCCTGATTGTAACACATCATGAACTGCGTTAACTTCCTTATAACTTTCAAAATACAAAACTGAGCTCACTTTCTTGTCCCATTTTCCTCTTCATTTCAAAACTGTCAGATTATCAATGTCAATATCTTTAACACTGAGAAGCACTAGTCAAGTGTTTGATATGAGTAGTACTACCCGCTTCATAAGTATCAGTGGAAAACACTCAGACACTGAAAGTTATGAGAATGTTCCCAACTCAAGAAGAATAAATACACACATGAACACAATATGCTTTGAACTAGAGTAGATTTTATACAGGGGGAAGTTTAAAGAATTGAGAGCAATATTATGAATTGTTATTACATTAACTATAATTATATTTTTGATATTATATTGATAGCTTAAAAATAATGCAAGCCATAGCAAGGATTTATTTTTTCTCCAGCTTTTCTGCCAATTTTTTATCTAGTTATGTATTTAATTTCAAAGTTAAATTTTTGAAGATTTTAATTCATATTGATTTTTATAAAACTTTAACTGATAATTACTTTAAGCAATGTTATCATAGTATTAAATTTCCTAAAATTGTTCATGCTAGAGAAGATCTTCTTTTTTTAATTAGATTTTTTTATTTATATTTTAAACATTATACCCTTTCCAGGTTCCCCCTCCAAAATTCCCCTATCCCATCACCCTGACCCCTGCTTACCAATCCACCCACTCCCACTTGAGAGATGGCTCAGCCATTAAAGGCTAGGATCACAACCAAAAATATAACGGAGTATCATTCTTAGGAAACATAAAATTCAGGGCCATAGTGTGTTCGTCCTAAAAATATAGAAATTACAGCAAAACTATTGTAGTGGGTAGAGGAATA
>NC_045030.1:113530921-113533500 GCF_008632895.1 Mastomys coucha
TCAGAAATCCGCCTGCCTCTGCCTCCCAAGTGCTGGGATTAAAGGCGTGCGCCACCACTGCCTGGCGGAATAATATTTTCAATCTGGGTAACTTTGGAAATGAGATTGCCAAAGACCAACCCCATAATATTAAATTATGATGGGTTTTACTTGAAAAAATCCCTTTAATTCTCACCATAGAAAGACATGTACTATTAAAGTGAAAGCTTTAATTTTAAGAAAAGAATCTTATACATTTGTTCTTAGGACAATTGCGAAAATCCCATATTACTTAAGAACAAGAATATCTAAAACTCATCTTTGCTAGTAGAAGTATTTCATTTCTTAAAAAGTACATGAAAGTTCTTTGTTGATGATACTGTAATGATTTATCTAGAAAATTCAGTGGTTTTTCCATAAGATCTTTGGACAAGGTTTAAATTTGTCTAAGATCTATCTTGCCACACATTTTGGTTATTTGGCTTAAAAGGAGAACTATATTGAATAACATCCTTAAATATGAAGTACAAAATTATCATTCTTTTTCCCTTAACATCTATGGGTAGAAATCATATAATATGTGTCTTATTTTATCCATTTGTGGTGTTATAAAATACAACAAATTAAATATATTGACATAAGCTTCCTAAACAGAAATTCCAGATATAGTGTTATAGCTCTTTCAAATATGGAAGAAAGGGCTGTCTGTACAATATTTGAGTCCTTGCTTTCTTTGAAATACTGCTCAACAAGGGCCCTAAAGATTTATGATGACATGATGTACTGAATTGTCATTTCAGATCTTTCCACACTGATATAATTATGTAATGTATAGGTTTTATAGTAATCCAGCTCCACAATCTTGTTTAATCTCTGATAATTATTTTCTGTTGTTCAAAACATACATAATATGAAGATACTACCACCACTGAAGATGGATACCTGAATTATATTGTTCAAATGAAGGCACTTAATTGATGACTGGTATAGGCATCAAATTCACAGTAGAATTTTTTGATAATGAGACCTATTCCAATGTATTATAGACGATGGCATTTTTTAAAGTGTAAAATAAAAGAATTCCAATAATTCTTGGTGGACCTGTATAAACAGGATAATTCCAAGTAAAGCAAAATAAATACTAATTCATACCATAAACAGTATCAGAATATCAGAAATAACTCAATTGAAGCAGATGACAGTGCAAAATGAATGAAGAAAATGATGTGTCTTCTATAGGAAGAGCTAGTAAGTTACTTCAAAACTATTAATGTTATTTTGTCTGAGTCATTCCTAAAACAATGCTTATAGTAAAGCTTATTATTAATGTGACTATGTACATTATTTAATATCCTCTGAGATGAGTAAAGAGAAGGAAGAGAAGGAAAAAGACAGGAGGGGAACTGAAAGATAACTGAATTTACATCTTAATTCTGAAGTCACTTTCTCCTTGCTAGGATTATGTCAGTTTTTTACTTGTTCAACACTTCAGCTTCAGTACATAAGTTATGTCCATATTATGAATGATAATATGGCTCACATAAAGTAAATTAATTTAAATCCTAATTTCAAAAACACAGAATTGAGAAGATAGGCATTAGCATATATGATAGGAGCTAAGAGAAATTAAAGGAAGGAATGGTTATGATCACAATACATTGTCTGCATATGTGAAATTATCAATAATAAAAAGGGAATATAGTGACATTGAGGTTTGAGCAAATGTTTAATGGGGCTATTCTATAAAACTATTTCCAGTCACTAAGTGGCCATTGTCATCTTGAACTCCCTGAGGTTGTGACTTAACTCAACAGAAAACCAGTAGATAGAGGTCAATATCATTCAATCCCAGAGGAAAGGCTACAGAGGTCCCAACACTCACTGATGAGCTATAGGCAGTTAATGATAGATGGGGATGTGATAAGAGCTACCTTTCCTTGAGGAGTTGATTGTGGGATGTCTCATGAGGCATGTGGCCCATCCCCAAGGATTTGTAGACAGTTAACTGCTGCTAATGGGAGGTTCCCATAATACAATATTATACTTCCAAGAATTTATGAGCACTTAACTTATTACTGTGGAAGGTGCTCATTAGGCACCATGTGTTCCCAAACATCCGTAGACAAAAGTTGTTCAGAAAGAAATACAGAGGAAGGTTTTCAGTGGTATGCCACATGTCATTTACCCACATTCTTGTTACTAACCTTTCACCCATAACCCTATAAATAACCCTAATTAACTCTTTGGCTCAGGAAGCTGGTCTTAGGTAGAATGATTTATTAGGTCTGTTATTGTTTCTATATATGGAATAAATGGGTGTATAAGGATTGAGCAAACAGGGACAGCTCATAAAACAACCAAGGAGCAAGGAATGTCCATTAAGCCTAAAGACAGAGCTTCAGAAGGGTTTACTGAGCAAACATCAGTCCCCAGGAGATGGGCTAATTTTGGGGAATAATGCTCAGTTCCAGGAAACGTCCCCAGTAAGGGGTGAATCTCCCCCGAGACCCCTCTTGTGTGCAATCGGTGTCTCCTCCTCACCTGGAGCACAGAGGTCAATGAAAACTGATAACAATGGGCTCTACCAATGAGAGATAACC
>NC_045030.1:113533752-113542102 GCF_008632895.1 Mastomys coucha
AAAAAAAAAAAAAAGAAAAAAAAAGAAAAAAAACAACTAGAGTTTGCTAGTAGATATCAAAAGTTTGTTTTTCTAAAATCTGTTAGAATATTACATCTAGCTATATCTATTAGTGACAGGATGTTAGATCACACACCAATGGAAACAAATGATTGATGATTTAGTAGGCTAAAGATAGATCACCATAAATTGTCATTAGGCTCTGTACCTGAAACATTTCATCCTCTAGATATTATTGAAATTCTAGTCTACGGCCATACCACACTGAACTCGCCCGATCTCGTCTGAAATTCTAATTAGACAATCAGCCTTTATAGACATGAATTTATTCTAGGAATTATCTATCACAAAGAAAAAACAATAACAGAGAGGTAGATTAACAAAAAGATATGTGTGTATAAGCACATATTCATAATATAAAGTTAAAGAGATACTATGAGAGTTAGTCACTAAGTCTATAATAGTTCTTATACCATAAACACAGTTTCTTTTTATACTCATTATTCATTCCCTTTAACCTCAGTGAATTCCTTAATTGACTCTGGTCATCTGCCTTGTAGCTAAGCCAAAATAGCATGCCTGAAAGATCTAGGTCATTAGCAGTACTGTGTTGTTTGATTGGGGTGTATGTATAAATGTATGTATGTATGTATGTATGTATGTATGTATGTTTTTTGTAGATTTCCACGGAATTTACTAATAGGTCATGGTAATACTGAAAAACACCATAAGGATTTCTCTGAGCTACAGACATATTCTTTATATCCACTGTAGAATTACACTCAGATTTCTCCTTAGTTGTCAGGATCAATTACTGCAGTCACTAAAGCAACTCCCATTTTTTGGGTAGGAGGATATTTATTTCAAATCATAAGGATGTTAAAAATCCCAGATTTCAGAATTAATGTCTAATTAAATGAAATTATTAAGGTGTCTCCTGTTAGAATAATTCCCTTTATGTGTAAGACTTTTAGGCTTTAAGACCATAGGGTAAAAGATACAGAAAATAGAGCTTTTACTATTGAGTCACTATGAAAAACAGTGTCATCAGACATGTTTCCAAATATTGAGTCCTATTCATTAATCATAGTTATTAGAGAAATGACCTCTCATTAGCAACTGATACATGGAATACATAGCTTTTTGGAGAACTTTTCTCCCATCCTAAAAATTACTGCCACTCATCAGGTATTGCTATTAACTCTTTAAAGAGGCTATTCACAATCCCATCAGTGCTGCTGGATGATGAGAAACATAGTAAGATCATTAAATTCTACTGTCACACTTCATGTGCTATATAAGTTAGTTTCTTAATTAGAACCAATGCTGTGTTTAATAACATTATGGTTTATGAAGCATTTGGTAATATATGGATAATCACTGAAAGACAGAAAACTAAATACATGTTCAGAAATCCAATTGAAGTAACAATAAAAAATTGCCTCTATAATGATCTAAGTAGAACAATATAGTAATGTGGTCATTGTGAGAATTGTTGCCATGGCAAAGACTCAGTGGAGATCTCTTTTGTTGCCATAGTTGACAATCAGTAGTGATCATACCACCTTGTTTTAGTTAACTGAAGACTACAACACAGAGACTATAAATAAACTCCATTGTTGCTTGGCATCCTTTTCTTAGTATATTGGTTGCTAAATCTCATGGTTAGATGTGAGGGAAAGTTGAATGGTTACATAAAATACATTATTATATTCAACATTTCATTAAAATCCTCCTCTGCTGAGGAATCCCTTAGGTGAGCATTAGAGTGGAACACAAATATCTTCAGCTGTTTTCATCAATTTAGATGGTTTCTTTATCACTAATTTCCAAGTTTCATTTCTCCCATGTCCCTGTTAATTGAGCCAACTCATTGGCGTCAGCCCCTTATGAATTGATGACACTTGCCTCTTTGTGTTTATCATAAAAACCAAGAGGAAACTGCACTAATCAAAGCTCTTTCCACTCTGAGTACTTCCTTGCAGTAGTACACTATCTTATGACTATCCCTGACAGAGGGTATAAAGCTTCTTGAGTCTACTTCCATGCATAGCTAGTAGATAACACAGAAATACCCTGATATTTACATGTCAGACTTTTTCTACCTCTCAAATAATTTTAGAGACTTCATCGACAGCCAATAATTGTAAGGTTAAAGAGAGAAGGTAATAACATACATCTACTTCAGGCCGTTCATGAACCAGATTTTATATGGAGGATACCATCTGACCATAGGACTTCTTGCTGCCTTATTTAGAAACCAAGACGGTTGAGAGAAAGATGGAACCTAACTTACTCATTTATGTAGCACTGATCTCACTAATCAAGATGGATACATCATCATCTCTTGTTACTCTTAAATATGTCAACATGAGTGTAAAAGGGGACAGATATTCAAGCCAAAATTTGGCAGAAGAAGTAAGGCAGCAACCAATGTATGATGGACATACAGTTCAGGATATATGGCCACTTGATGGTTCATAGTCAAATATTCTTTTAGAGCTAAATTAGTAAGTCTAAAGCTTTTGAGTTTTAATCAAACTACACTACACTACAGCTATTCACCTATGCTCTAGATCTCTATGATTAGACTATTCAGTATGCTGCTTTGTCTTGTCCATCACAGTGCTCAGACCTTCATGACTTTTAGAGGTTGGACAATCCAGCTTGGAACCTGTGAACTAAGGATCCAATCACTCCAAATATGTGTAAGTTTCTTAGACTATGACAATGGTCTCCTCTTACAATTAACACAAATTTTGTTGGGCATGGACTGGGCTAGCACTGTCTATGAGGCCTATGATGAACTTGAATACCTCATTCTTCTGCCTCTAACCCTCACGTGCTAAGATTATAAGCATTAGATACCATATCAAGCTCCTTAGTAGCATTATCTATACAGTATAACTTCTTATGTACTGAGATCAACCATGGGGATTATTTTCAAAACTGGTATCTCCTAAAGAATTTTTCTCTTGGGACAGCTTGTTGCTATGTAGCCCTGGCTGACCCAGAACTCAGGCTGGATTTAGATACACAGGAGTGGTCTCTATCTCCTGAATGCTGGGGTTAAACTTTGTGTGATCATCCTGTCTTAGAAACCTATTCATAACAATAGTGGATAAATGTGTCACTTGGATTCTTCCTGAGGGTATGACAAGAATTAAATGAGAAATTTGTCCTGACATTTCTTTCTCTTCGGCCTTACAGCCTCTTCACTTACCATACACCAAAACAGATAAGCATTTCAGCATAATTTGGTATAGGCCATTATTTAGTCTATGTTGTAGCCAGCAGGCCAATCAAAACTTTTGGAGTCTTCATATCCTACAACATTTATTAAATCCAGGAACTCTAAAGATTCTTTCTGCAAGTCAAAACCTATTTATAAATTTTAATATTACAGTTTGTGATGACAAAGCTTTAATCTGTCAGGCCTCATAGGAAAACTTATTACCACTATGTCAGATTTGCTGCTGAACTAGTGAATTAAAGCCTCTGAAGTGAGTTGTGGTCAAGGTCTCAGGCCTCCTGGAAGGTTATGCTCTACACATATTCATAACTGTGTACATTTTTCTCATAGTTCTCTCTCTTGAGAGATTTAAAGTATTCATTATAGATGTCTTTTATCACCTTGGATAAGGTTATTCCTAAATACTTGATTTTCCTTGAGTCTATTATCAATGGGAGTATATCCCAAATCTCTCTCTCAGCATGTCTGTTGTTGTTATGCTGCTGTTCTTTTTCTTTTACTTGATTATTTAATTTAAAGTTATTATTGATACAAGTCTATTTATTACCTTCATCATATTGTTGATTTTGGTATTGTTTATGTTCTCAATGGTGTGTGTATGTGTGTGTGTGTTTAATAATCATGGCTTCATGTTTCTGCTATGCTCATTGTTTTCTTCACCAAAAATGTTGCTTCTTGTGTTTTCTTTAGATTTGGTTTCCTGAATATGAAAATTTTTAGATTGCTTAAGTTGTGGGAAGTTTTCTTCCTCTTTCAAATAGGGTAGAAAGTTTTTCTGGGTATATTAATTTAGATTAACTGTCACAGACTTTTAGGATTTAGAGTGTATTGGTTGAGGTTCTTTTGACTTTCACAGTTTCCATTGAAAATTCAGTTGTTATTCCTATGAATTTCACTTTATACATGACTTGCGATTTTTCTCTTGCATCTTTCAATATTATTTCTGTTATGAATATTTAGTGATTTAACTATGACATGCCATGGGAACTTTATTTTCTTGTCCTGTTGATTTCCTGCTCTGTATTCTTGTGTGGGTGTGTTTTTACTTTGTTTGGGGAAGTTTTTTTTCTATTATTTTGTTAAAGATAATATCTATGCCATTAACTTGAGATTCTTCTCTTTCATCTATGCCTATTTGTTTATTATATTGTCCCACACTTTCTATGTTTTTTAAAAATAATATTCCTTGCTTATTTGGTTTAAATCCCCTACTATATCTTTGAGACCTGGTATTCTGATTTCTATTTTATTCATGATACTTGTAAGGGGTGGGGGAAGAGCTAAGTCCAGCTTGTATTTTCTTTGTTTGGTGGTTAAGTCTCTGAGAACCCCTAGGCATCCATGTTAGTTGACCCTGATGGTCTTTCTGTGGAGTTCCTATCCCCTCCAAGCTCCTTAACCCTTCCTACAACTCTTCCACAAGATTTTCAGAGCTCCATCTAATGTTTGGTTATGGGTCCCTGCATCTGTTTCCATCAGCAGCTGTGTGGAGCCTCTCAGAGGACCATTATGCTAGGATCCTATTTGCAAGCTGAACAGAGTATTATTAATAATCTCACGGATTGGTTCTTGCCCATGGTATGGATATCAAATTACACCAGTCATTGGCTGGTCATTCCCTCAATTTCTGCTCCAACTTTGTTCCCACACTTCTTGTAGGTAGAAGAAATTTTGGGTTGAATATTTGGTGGATAGGTTGGTGTCTTAGTCAGGGTTTCTATTCCTGCACAATCATCATGACCAAGAAGCAAGGTGTGGATTAAAGGGTTGATTCATCTTACACTTCCACATTGCTGTTCATAAACAAAAAAAAAATCAAGACTGGAACTCAAGCAGGTCAGGAAGCAGGAGCTGATGCAGAGGCCAGGGAAGAATGTTACTTACTGGATTGCTTCTTCTGGCTTGTTCAGCTTTCTTTCTTTCTTTTTTAATTGAATATTTTCTTTATTTACAAATCAAATGTTATCCCCTTTCCCAGTTTCCCCCCCTCCCAGAAACACCCTATCACATCCTTTCTTCCCCTGCTTCTCTGAGGGTGTTCATTCACCCACCCACCCACTCCTACCTCCCAGCCCTTGATTCCCCTACACTGTGGAATCTATCAAGCCTTCATAGGACTGAGGACCTCTCCTCCCATTGGTGCATGACAACGTCATCCTCTGCTACATATACAGCTAGAGCCATGTATATTTCTTTGCTGATGGCTTAGTCTCTGGGAGTTCTGGGGGATCTGGTTGGTTGATATTGTTGTTCTTCCTATCGGGTGGCAAACCTCTTCAACTCCTTCAGTCCTGTCTCTAACTTCTCTATTGGGGACCCTATGCTCAGTCCAATGGTTGGCTGCGAATATCTGCCTCTGTATTTGTAAGACTCTGGCAGGGCCTCTCAGAAGACTGTCATATTAGGCTCCTTTCAGCATGCAATTCTTGGCATCAATAATAGTGTCTGGGTTTGGTAACTGTATATGGGATGAATCCCCAGGTGGGCCAGTATCTGGGTGGCTTTTCCTTCAGTCTCTGCTCTACACTTTATCTCCATATTTGCTCCTGTGAGCATTTTGTACTCCTTCTAAGAAGGACCAAATCACCCACACTTTGGTCTTCCTTCTTATTGAACTTCATGTGGTTTTTGAATTATATCCTGGGTATTCTGAGCTTTTGGGCTGATATCCACTTATCAGTGAGTATATACCATGTGTACACTTTTGCAATTGTGTTACCTCACGCAGGATAATATTTTCTAGCTCTATCCATTTACCTAAGAATTTCATGAATTCATCATTTTTACTAGCTGAGTAGTACTCCATTGTGTAAATGTACCATATTTTCTGTATCCATTCCTCTGTTGAAGGACATCTGGGTTCTTTCTAACGCCTAGCTATTATAAATAAAGCTGCTATGAACACAGGAAAACATGTGTCCCTATTACATGTCAAAGCATCTTCTGGGTATATGCCCAGCAGTTGTATAGCTGGTTCCTTAGGTAGTATTATGTCCAATTTTCTGAGGAACTGCCCAACTGATTTCCAGAGGGGTTGTACCAGCTTGCAACCCCACCAGAAATGAAGGAGTGTTCCTCTTTCTCCACAACCTTGCCAGCATCTGCTGTCACCTCAGTTTTTTATTTTAGCCATTCTGACTGGTATGAGGTGGAATTTCAGGGTTGTTTTGATTTGCATTTCCCTGATGACTAAGGATGTTGAACATTTCTTTAGATGCTTTTCAGCCATTCGGTATTCATCAGTTGAGAATTCTTTGTTTAGATTTGTACCCCATTTTTAATAGGGTTATTTGATTCTCTGGAGTCTAATTTCTTGAGTTCTTTGTATATATTGGATATTCGCACTCTATTGGTTGTAGGATTGGTAAAGATCTTTTCCCAATCCTTTGATTGTCCTTTTTGTCCTATTGGCAGTGTCCTTTTCCTTAGAGATCCTTTGCAATTTTATGAGGTCCGATTTGTGGATTCTTGATCTTAGAACATAAGTCATTGGTGTTCTGTTCAGGAACTTTTTCCCCTGTGCCCATGTGTTCTAGGCTCTTCCCCACTGTCTCCTCTATAAGTTTCAGTGTGTCTGGTTTTACGTGGATGTCCTTGAACATCTTGGACTTGAGATTTGTATAAAGAGATAAGAATGGGTCAACAAGATAGATAAACATTTAGCTAGACTAACCAGAGGCCACAGAGACAGTATCCAAATTAATAAAATCAGAAATGAAAAAGGAGACATAACAATGGAAACTGTGGGAATTCAAAAAGTTATTAGATCCTACTACAAAAGTTTACACTCAACTAAATTGAAAAATTTGTATGAAATGGACAACTTTGTTGACACATGCAAGGTATCAAATTTAAAACAGGATCAGATAAACCATCTAAACAGTCCCATAATCCCTAAAGAAATAGAAGCAGTCATTAATAGTTATCCAACCAAGAAAAGCCCAGGACCAGATGTGTTTAGTGGAGAATTCTATCACACCTTTAAAGGAGACCTAATACCAATATTCTCCAAACTCTACCAAAAATTAGAAACAGAAGGTACATTGCCCAATTCATTTTATGAAGCCACAATTACACTTATATTCAACCACACAAAGACAAAACAAAGAAAGAGAAATTCAGACCAATCTCCCTTATGAATATTGATGCAAAAATACTCAATAAAATTTTTGCCAACTAAATTCTTGAACACATCAAAACAATCATTCACCATGATCAAGTAGGTTTCATCTCAGGGATGCTGGAATGGTTCAATATATAGAAATTTATCAATGTGATCCACTACATAAACAAACTCAAGAAGAAAAAAAACACAGGATCATTTCACTAGATGCTGAAAAAGCATGACAAAATCCAGTATCCTATAATGTTAAAAGTCTTAGAAAGATAAGGAATTCAAGGCCCATGTCTAAACATAGTAAAAGCAGTATACAGCAAACCAGTAGCCAATGTCAAACTGAATGGAGAGAAACTTGAAGCAATCCCACTAAAATCACGGACTAGACAATGATGCCCACACTCTCCCTATTTATTTAACATAGTACTTGAAGTTCTAGCAAGAGAATTAGACAACAAAAGGAGGTCAAAAGGATACAAATTGGAAAGGAAGAAGTCAAAATATCACTGTTTGCTGATGATATGATAGTATACATAAGTGACCCCAAAAATTCCACCAGAGAACTCCTAAAGCTGATAAACAAATTCAGCAAAATGTCTGGATATAAAATTAACTCAAACAAATCAGTAGCATTCCTACACTCAAAGGATAAACAGACTAAGGAAGAAATTAGGGAAACAACATCCTTCACAATAGCCACAAACCATATAAAGTATATTGGTATGACTCTAATCAAACAAGTGAATGATTGATATGACAAGAACTTCAAGTCTCTGAAGAAAGAAATCAAAGAAGACACCAGAAGATAGAAAGATCTCTCATGCTCATGGATTGGCAGGATTAATATAGTAAAAGTGGCCATCTTGCCTAAAGCAATCTACAGACTCAATGCAATCCTCTTTAAATTTCTAAATAGATTCTTCACAGAATTAGAAAGAGCAATGTACTGACTGGTTTTGTGTGTCAACTTGACACAGGCT
>NC_045030.1:113542112-113556924 GCF_008632895.1 Mastomys coucha
AGAGGCTATTGGTAAAGCCTAGTTACAGTAATGTTTTGAGAATGCCAGTACCATGCAATGACCACCAGCAGCAGCAGTGGAGTACAGGCATCTGGAGCCAAGAAGACATGTGCTACAAAGGGCAGAGCTGGAGAAGTGACCAAAGCCCTTAGAGGAGCCCAGAAGATCGTGAGTTGAGTTGGATCCTAGACATTGGTTTTGCTTTTGATTGTGACTGTACCTTGATATTTTTCCCTCTTGAAGGAAGAATGTATTTTAGTGGAGCCCACAATTAAGAGACTTTGAATTTTAAAAGATATTGGACATTTTAAATAGATTGAATTTTAATATGTAAAGACTGTGGGACTTTAGATCTTGGTGATGAATAAGAAAGTAAGGGTTGAGTCTTAATAGTAAATGTGTGTCAAGTTGGCAAGGGGTCAATTGTACTGGCTGGTTTTGTGTGTCAACTTGATAGAGGCTGGAGTTATCACAGAGAAGGGAGTTTCAGTTGGAGAAGTGCCTCCATGAGATTCAGCTTTGGGGCATTTTCTCAATTGCCCCTTGTGGGTGGTGCCATCCCTGGGCTGGAGGTCTTGGGCTCTATAAGAGAGCAGGCTGAGCAATCCAGGGGAAGCAAGCCAGTAAGGAACATCTCTCCATGGCCTCTACGTCAGCTCCTGCTTCTTGACCTGCTTGAGTTCCAGTCCTGACTTCCTTTGGTGATCAACAGCAATGTGGAAGTAAGCCAAATAAACCCTTTCCTCCCCAACGTGGTTCATGGTCATGATGTTTGTGCAGGAATAGAAACCCTGACTAAGACAAGCAATTTTCAAATCCATTTGGAATAACTAAAAACCCAGGATAGCGAAAACTGTTCTCAACAATAAAAGAACTTCTGGGGAATCACCATCCCTGACCTCAAGTTGTATTACAGAGGAATAGTAATAAAAACTGCATGGTATTGGTACAGAGACAGGCAGGAAAATCAATGGAATAGAATTAAAGACCCAGAAAAGAATCCACACACATATGGTTACTTGATCTTTGACAAAGGAGTCAAAACCATCCAATGGAAAAAAAAAATCCCAACATTTTAAACAAATGGTGCTGGTTCAAAGGTTAGTCAGGTTGTAGAAAAAATGCAAATCTGCTTGATTTCTTATAAAACCCAAGACTACCAGTCCAGGGATTGCACCACCCACAATGGGCCCTCCCATCCTTGATCACTAATTGAGAAAATGCCTTACTGTTGGATCTCATGGAAGCTTTTCTTCAAGTGTGGCTCCTTTCTCTGAGATAACTCCAGCTTGTGTCAAGTTGACACACAAAATGAGCCAGTACAGTTGGTATCCGTCTCTATCCATTAGAATCCTGCATGGCTACAGGAAGTCTCTACTTCAGGCTCTTTATCCCCACTGTTGCCTGCCTATTGATCCTGTTTCTCCTAACTGGGCTGCCATGTCTAACCTCAATAGGATACGATGGGAAGAGTCTTGCAGTGACTTGATGTGCCAGCATGGGTTGGTAAAAAGAGAGATACCTTCTCCTTTTTATAGGGGTGGTGGAGAGATGGGCCATGTGAGGCAGAGCTGGAAGGAGGGAGGCTGTGATCAGGATGCAACATAAATAAATAAATAAATAAATAAATAAATAAATAAATAAATACTCTAATGAAAAAGAAAAGATAATGAGTTTTTCAATTCCATCACCTATCAGATTCAGTCCTCCTCAATGTTTCTGTATTCTGATTGAATTTCATTCTGAAGTATTAGATTCTCTTATTCATTTCCATCAGCCTTGTGGTTTTGTCCATTTTTTGTTTGTGTTCTTGAGTAACACTCAGGCATTTAGTTTCCTTAATCTCTTTCTCCTTGATTACATTGAGTTATTTCTTTCTATCTTATTTAATTTCCATTTTTGAGGAGGTTTATGATAACTTATTTACATTATCCACCAGTAAATATAGGTTATTTACATTAGAAAGTCTTTCTAGAGGACTAGTACTTCTGAAGAGAAGATACTGACTTAATTTATCATATTGTTATTTCTATAATAAACTTTGGGCATGTGGAATTCCTTTGTTAGTTCTCAGTTTGTTATGGATAAAACAGCTTGTGTAAGAAGATGTTGAGGTGAGTTGAATCTCAAGCTTGGGTAGAATGAAATTAGGTGGACAGAGCAGACTGAACTAGTATGCAAGGGGTGCTTTCTAGTGCAAGTTGCAGTGCGGGGGTAGATGAGTCTGAGTGGAAATGCTAGATATCATATGGACAACTCTGTGGTTCCTTGGATTCAGAGATTTCTTGGATAGGTAGGGAAGATCATGCTTCCCAAAGGACCTAGAGCTCCTTTGCAGTTTGAGCAAGGAAGGCTAGTCTAGGAAGGTTAACTGGTTATGAGACACAGGCTAAATCTGGAGGTTTGAAAAAAAGACATAGATCAAGAAGTCAATGGGCACTCATCTCTAAGGCAGGTCCTAGAAGAAAAAAAACCTGGGAAGTCTGCATATGAAATTGGTGGTGTAAGCAGCACAATGGGATCTATTGGTGGATGTAGAATCTTAGGGTTTATTGCTGTGAAGAGACACCATGACCACAGCAAATGTTACAAAGGAAACTGTTTAATTCGGGTGGCTTACAGGTTAAGAGGTATAGTCCACACTTCTAATCATTGTAGGAAGCATGGTGGCATGTAAGCAAACATGGTTCTGGAAAAAGTTCTACATGTGGATCAGCATGCAGCAGGGAGAGAGAGAGAGAAGAGAGTGAGTGAGAGGAAGATAGAGACAAGAGAGACATAGAGAGACAGAGACAGGCAGAGACAGACAGAAAGAGAGAGACAAAGACAGATTGACAGAGAAAGAGAGATTGAGCAAGGCTTGAGCATTTGAAACCTCAAGCTCACCCTCAATGACCCATTTCCTCCAAGAAGGCCATACCTCCTTCAACAAGGCCATACTTCCTAACAGTGCCACACCCTCATGACTAAACATTCAGATCTATGAGCCTCGGTGGGCTACTCTTATTCCAACCACCATAGGCCGGTTCTAGGTTAGATCAAAAGTTTCTTTGTATAGCAGGAAAATGTAGTCAGTCTAGGTCACAGTGTTGGCTGTGGGACCACATTTAGAACTGGCAGTATGGGAAAAAATGATAATAGAGTTATAAGGAATATTCATCAGGTTAATCTCTAGAGAAGGACATGAAGTGTCAGGTATGAACTAGGGTGGTGGAGGCAGCACAAAGGGACCAGTGGGTGCATGTAGGAAGGGCAAGAGTTAGCTGTAGTTCTGGAAGAGTTATGTTAGTTGATTTTCTGTCCTACTACTTCACTGAAATTGTTGATCATTTTCAGAAGTTTTCTGTAAGAATTTTTGAGATTTCTTGTATATAATATTATATCTGCAAATAGGAATTATAAGACTTTTTGTTATCCCATTTTTATCCACTTTATTATTGCTCCAGTTAGTGCTTCAATCACTATTTTGAAAAATAGTGGGATTAGTATATAATCTTACTTCCTGCCTGATTTTAGTGGAAGTCCTTCAAAATTTCCTCAACTTGGAATGATGTTGACCCTGTGATTATACTATCACATTGTGGCATGTTTTCTCCAGTCCCACTCTAAGTCTTTTGGAATGAAGGCATTTGGGTTTTTTTCAAATACCTTTTCTGGAATTATGAAGATTATAATGTGATTTCACCCTTAAGTGCATTTATATGAGTTATTACATTTACTGAGCTACATACACTGAATCAACCCTGCATCCCTGACATAAAGTAAATTTGTTTGGGGTGGATGATCTTTTTGATGTCTGCCCATATTCAGCTTGAGAGTATTTTAGTGGGGATTTTTGTATCTACTTATAAGCTGAATACATGCTCATATCAAAAAACATCAGTAAATGTAGTAAGTCATATAAGTTTGACTTAAAGATAAAAATCATAGTTTAAGGTAGCTCTTCTTTTTGGTGGGAAAATGGGTTTTTGTCAACAAGTGAGAGAAGAATTTTATTTATCAATCCACTCAACTAACCTGTGTTCTTTAAATGAGGAGTTGAAGTCACTTATACTTGAAGTTATTGAAAGTTGTGTTTTGATTGCATTCATATTTTTGTGTTCTTACTTATAGTTGATTTTTCAGTAATTTAACTTCATTTTTTCTTTGCTTTATTGACTATGCTAATTACTTTTTCTAAACCAAAGTAGTACTTACTACTACTCTCTGTAGCACCAATTTGGTATACCATTTGATTAGAGCTAGGCTAGGCCTAGGGAATCCTGGTGTATGCATGAGTTGCTTGATTGGACCTAAGGCAAGTGAAGCTAGTTCATAAGTTTCATATCTCTCTAGTAAGGCCTTCAGGTACGTGTATAACATGGAAACAGATGGACATGGAGGCTGAGGTAGGGGAAAAATGTGACCCTCCTCCGGCCAGGAGCTGATTCTCTCAGACCTTGCCTTGCCACAAATAGCTCCACCTCTCTCCAAGCTCCTGCTAATAGCCATGCCTCGTTCCAAGTTCCTGTTCCAAGGGAACTCCTGCCTTGAGAGACCTAAAATGAAGATGCTGATTGGGTTGGGAGATGCTGACGGACTGGGGGAGTGGTTTCTGGCTGCCTGCTTGTTACTTTGTTGAATACATATGGTAGACTGAAAGCATAACCATGGCTCTGTCCCATTTTATATCCCCTCTCACCGTCCAGTTCCCTTTATTTCTTTAGGCTCCTACTCCTCTTCCAGAAAGCCTGTTCATATTTAGCTGCAGGCAGCAGCTACAGAAAAACTTACCACAAAACCAAGTTTGCTAGCTACCTCCCTGCAGCTAGACTTTCAGTGTGGCAATAGTGGCAGGGGTCTTTAGGTATGGTAGATAGGAACTCATCAAGCAAATCCATTCACTAGTCATGTATCTGGAGCTAGGCTTGCAAGTAAGTAAGGGCATATGGGAGTGGGCAATTTCATTTTTCCCCACAGATGAGTAATATTCCAATGTGTAAATGTACCACGTTATTTATTATCTGTTCATCTGTTGAAAAATAGCTATGTTATTTAGTTTCCTAGCTGTTTTGAATAGAACAACAATGAACATGGATGAGCAAGTGTCACTGTATTAGGATGTAGAGACTATTTAGTATATGCTCAAGAGTTGTATAGGTGGATATTGTGGCAGATCTATATCCAGTTTCTTGAGAAATTAACTCTTTGATTTCCATATTGACAGAAACAATTTGCTCACCCACCAACAGTGAATAAATGTTTCTTTTTCCCCATATTTCAGCCAGAACTTGCTCTTTTTGTGTTTTCTTTTTCTTTATTTTCTTTTTTTGTGGCCATTCTGATTGGTAAATAGTAAAATCTCAACTGTTTTTAAATTGCATTTCCTGGATAACTGAGTATATAGATAGTATCTAAAAATCTTTTTAGCCATTTGTATTTCACCTTTTGTAAACTCTCTGTTTAGTTGGATTTCTCAGTTTTTAATTATATTTTTCTATTCTTAGTTTTTTTTCTGTTTATTTATTTAGTTCTTGACACATTCCAGATACTAAGTCTCTGTCAGATCTGTAGCTAGTTGAGAGATATTCATATTCTGTAGGTGGTGTCATCACTGGAATGATTGGTTCCCTTGTGTTTTAATTTAATGTGGTTCCATTTGTCAATTGTTGGCCTTAATTCTTGGGTTATCAGAGTCCTGTTTGGAAACTTCTTTCCAATGTCTAATAAATTCAAGTGTATTGCCTACTTTTTCTTCTATCAGATTCAAGGTATCACATTTTCTGTTGATGTCTGTGATGCATTTAAAGATATGTTTTGTTTAGGATTAGGACTTTGTTTAGGATTTGTTTAAGGGTGAATTAGGATTCATTCTTCTACAATTAGTTATTCAGTTTGCCCCAGTATCATCTGTTAAAGATGTTCTCTTTTTGAAAATGCTTGTTAGCCTCCTTGTCAAAATCTATGTGGCTGTAGGAACATGTGTTTATATGTGGGTCTTCAGTTCTATTCCATTCTTTAATGTATCTGTTACTATGCCAATATCATATGATTTTATTACTATAGTTCTATAGCAAACTGGAAATTTAATGTTGCAATATTTTAAAAAGTTTTTGTTTGCTTTCTTTTATTTTGTTTTCTGGCTTATTGTTCAGAGTTGTTTTGACTAATATTAAGGCTCTTTTATGCTTCCACATGATATGTAAGATTACTTTTCAATGTTTGTAAAGAAATAGGATGGGAATTTCATGGAATTTATATAAGATAGCATTTCACAATATAAATTCTACCAATCCATGAACAATGGGGAATCTTTTCATCTTCTGGCATCCTCTTCAATTTCTTTCATCAATGTCTTAGATTTTTCTTCCACAAGTCTTTAATTTTTTGGTTATATTTATTTTAATGTAGTTTAATATTTTTGAGGCTTGTGAATGTTAACATTTCTCTTTTTCAGTAATTTTGAAATTTCTATATAGGAAGACTTTAAACTTTGTGTGTTAATTTTGTATTCTTACACTTAGCTGATTGTATTTATTACCTAGAAGAGATTTTTGGAGGAGTTGAGATGATCATTTATGTACAGACTCATTTCATCTGGAAATAAAGATACTTCTCTCTCTACTTTTCATGTCTGTATTTTATATTATTATCATAAATATAAAAGAAAACAAGACAATATTTATAGGCATATTAATCTAGATCATAAAAAACCAAACCATGTAAAACTTATTTTTTTTATCTACTTATTACATATGTAGAATTATGCACATCATGGCCTACCTTTAGAGGTCACAAGAGAACATATGGGAGTTATTTCCATTCTTCAACCATGTCCATGCAGGCGTGAGTCAACAGCAAGTGATCACCCACAGTGAACATATAACTGGCCCCAAAGGTCACTCCTGTAAAATTGAAAAGTTCAATTTAATTCTTTTCGAGTTGATTGTGGAGTAATTAAAACTTACCATTTAACAATGTTTTTGAAAATTTTTATGTAGGCTACATGTCTACAAATTGCTACCACTAAACAATGGAAAGTCCTGATTTCATATGTATATTCATAGGACATATATTAATAAGGAAAAGGCATCAAAAGTTAAGCTTTTTCCTGAGGTGGGCACAGTTGAAGCAGTCAGGATAGTTGTTATGGGTAGTCTACCAAAGATGATTACTCAGGCATAGTTTATAGCCCAATTGAAAGTTTTTATCCCAGCAGTCTGGAAGCATATTTGGGGACCTGAATCATGAGTATACAGAACATAGAGTGTTTAAAGGCAGAAAGGGCATCCTGGCGTTTGTTACAATGGTCACAGGAGCCTTTGCAAAATAAGCCTTTTGAAGCAAGCAGTTTTAACAGACTCTAAAATAAGCTGTTAGGTGGAGCAAGATTCCACACAAACAGGCAGTTTAATGGAAGCTAAGAAAAGGTAACCAGGACATTCTGACCTTAACAGAAGCTAAGAGGACCTAACTAGGACATTCTGACCTTTGGTTCCAGAATAGAGTTGAGTAATTTTCCATGGGATTCTCCATTAAGGATACCAAACCTGAAATGGCCTCAGCAAGAATACAAGGCAGAAGATACTGTGCACTGTCTTCCCTTGTCATATCTCCTACTCTTTGTATGGTCATGAGTCAAATCATTGACTAATCCTGTTCTAGGAGAGTATAGTGGTCTTAGGAATATTAGCTTATTTTCCCATGTAGTTTCAGATGCAGGGTCTTATCATTAGCAGGATCAGAAAAAGAATCAATAGGCCACCTAATGATGAGAGTAATGTAGTCAGCCATGGAGATCAGCTAAACAAAGACTATTACCAATTATTTGATCTATATCTCCTCTTTTCTTTTCTTCTTTCTTTTTTTTTCTTTCACATTCTTTGTGTTTTGCTTCTCATTAACTTTTCTTATTCTTTTTCCTCTTTTTCATGGCATCTTCTCTTCTCCACTGCTTCCTATCAACTATTCATTTCTTCCTCTTTCTCCATCTACTTTCTTTCACTCATTATCCCTCATTATTATTATTATTATTATTATTTTAGTTAAAAGCAGTGTCATGCCTGTCCTCCAGGAAACTGGCATCCAGCTCTGACAAGTTCTTCTTTACATTTCTACCTTACTTTCCTTACTTCTTCTACCTTAGAGCAACAGGATATAGGACTCCCAGAAAGCCTGCTGAAAGCTAGACTTAGACCAAATATTGGCCTGCTACTTCATTTCTTAAGAGTTTAAAGGACTCAGTGGGAAGATGCACAGTCCTATGCCCAGCCAGGGCTCTGACACTTGAAATTCTTTTGTGGATTAAACCGGACACACACATACACACACACACAAACACACACATACTCACACACACAGGGGAAGATTTGAAATATATTCAGTTTTCTGTACCTTTAACTCAGGTCATAAAGCCTGATCACTCTTAATAATCAAGGCTGAAGTGCCTATGATGGTTACACTGGCCATTCCTGCCTGCCCCTACTTGGGATCTGGTTGACCTTCATAAATATTGGGTCACGTCCAATATTTGCTCTCCCTTCTACATTATAGGGAAATTCCCAGAGCATACCACACACCAGAATACATAGAATTGGGTAGTGAGTTACTAGTGAGTTAGAGGAGACACATTTAGTAAGTAAATCAGGTAATTTTAAAACATGATGCAGGTACATATTGTCCTTGGCAGAGCATGAATAAAATTGTAATTCTTGAAGTCTTTTTTCTGCCCAGTATTTTCTATTTTCTATACCCTGATTTACTGACCCCTAACTCTCCCATATATATATATATGTGTGTGTGTGTGTGTGTGTGTGTGTGTGTGTGTGTGTGTGTGTGTGTGTGTGTGTGTGTGTGTATATAAAGCATAAGAGAAAAAAGGTCCACCAGAAAGATAGAGTTTCCAATCCCCAGTTTTTCTGACTTCCTATGTCTATGTTTGGGGCAGATGGGGTTTGTGTATCCTGGCTCATGAAATTCTGGACCTTCTAAAACAGGTCCAATGTTCAAGTAAAAGTACATTTGTTATTGTCTTTAGTGGCCTTTTATTTATCTCCTTTGGTACCAGTTGGGGTGGTGAGGATGACTAGTTAGGATCTATTAAGTCTTTAATTAGATTTTCCAAATTTGAACATAATACGTGAGTCTGAGGAATTGAGCAATTTTTCAGAGCCCTATATGGATGACCTGGGGCAGATTATTAACCAGTTTCCTTCTCATAATCAATGAAAAGATGTGTCTATCCTCAGGTAGCATCTACCATCCTGAATCTTGTTTAGCCAGTTGTAGTTTTACCTAATCAATTTCTCCCTAGGGTTTGTTGCACAACTCTGTGTAGTCCAGTAAGCTGGACTTATCAGGGATACCAAGTGATATGGAAATGCAAGCCACATAAATCCTCCTCTCCCCAATTAGCTTTTTGGACATGGTGTTTATCACTTAAACATAGTGTTTACCACCGCAAGAGAAACCCTGAGGAAGACAGCTAATGTCAAGAGGAAGTCAGTAAGATCAAGTTTGATAGACTGGATCATGTCTGTAACCTCTAGGGAGTCATGCATAGGTCTCTTGGAGTCATCTTCTGGCAGGAGACTGGCAGGTTTGAGGCCCAATATCTTAGGGAACTTTGTGTTGGGATGATCAAAAAGCAGGGCTTAGTGTAGCCATAGCAACAAGGTATAACAATAGCAACAAGGGAACCAGCTTACTCAGATACAGCCAGAAGAGGGGCACCACAGAGATGGGGTGATCTGTGAGCCCATGGGAAATCTTGTGCATCCTCCAGGAGCAGGTATAGCTGTTTTCTTAGGATGGGTCATTCCTTTCATTTTAGATCTGTTTTCCAACCAACAGAACTGACAAAAGCACAGCAAAACAAACAGGGAGACATGGTCATATAGGGAGGGCACACAGTAAAGCCAAACAACAAACCAAACTGGAGTGGCCATCACATTAATATACTTATGGATCAGGGAATTTTGTGACATCTCATAGGGTTCCCAGACATAGGCTCTATGCTCTAGGTTGACCCCTCTCCTCTTGTATCCTAACCAGATGGTGCCCCTTACAGACTAAACTTATATTCAGAGGTTTTCAGACCAGGTGAGTTGAATATTTTTTTTTCTAGTGGTAGAGTTGGGATGCCTCTGGAACACTTTACAACAATAAACCAGAGAGAATTTTCTTAGGGCCCTGGAATATTTCATGTAGTGTGCCTCTGAAAAATCCTCTCCAGTCAAGATACTCTTACCAGTTCTTGGGGTCCCAAGGCCCCTAAAGTGTCTGCAATCAGTCTCTGGGATCTCAGAGGGGACTTGAAAATGTTTCTGGTAGGCCATCAGAGATGATCGCTCAGATATAGTTTAGAGCCAATTGAAAGTGTTTATTCTAGCACTCAGTGGCTATACCAGATATGGAAGAAACTAGGAGTGAATCGGTTTGTCCAGAACATAGGGTTCTGGCACCTCACTCAGCAGCCACAAGGGGCTTTGCAAAACAGTAGTCTGAAGCAGTTTTAACCCAAGCTACAATAAGCAGTTCTCTGGAGGGTATTAAGGACAAACAAGGAGTTTAACAGAAACTAAGTGAAGTTAGTTAAGACATACTGACTGTGGGTTCCTACAACAGAGTTGGGAAATTTTCCATGTGATTCTCCATAAATGAGATAAGATTATACTTAAACCATTACAGCAAAAATACAAGATGGAGGAACCTCTGTATTGTCTTGTCCTGTTACATAGTAAAGATCATTCTTAAAGATGAAAAGAGGGAAAGTGGATGGGGTGGGGGAAGGGAACCTGATCTTGTATTGGATGAGGGAAAAGGACTGAAGCCCTGAGGGCCAGCAGAAAGAATGGAAATAGGCAACCTTGGCAAATAGGGAGTTGGGGGGGACCCTCCAAAATGAACTAGAGACCCGGGAGGTTAGAGACTCTCAGGACTCAAAGGGAGGAATCTTAGATGAAATGCCCGACAGTAGGAAGAGGGAACTTGTCGAAACCACCTCCAGCAGGAAATCAGGACATCAAGTGAAGGATGGGGTTGACATCCCACAGTCACAACTCTGACCCGTAATTATTCCTGTCTGAAAGAATTACAGGGGTGGAAATGGAGAGGAGCCTGAGGAAAAGAAAGTCCAGGGATAGGCCCAAATGGGATCCAGCTTAAGGGGATGTCCCAAGACCTGACACTATTACTGAGGCTATGGAGTACTCACAAAAAGGGACCTATCATGACTGCCCTCTGAAAGACCCAACAAGCAGCTGAAAGAGTCAGATGCAGATATTTGCACCCAACCAATGGACAGAAGCTGCTGACTCCTGTGTTTGAATTAGGGAAGGCTGAAAAAAACTGAGGAGAAGGGTGATCCTGTAGGAGGACCAGAAGTCTCAATTAATTTGGACCTCTGAGATCTCTCAAACACTGGACCACCAAACAGACAGCATACACCAGCTGATATGAGGCCCCCAACACACATAGAGTAGAGGACTTCCCGGTCTGTGTTCATTCAGAGATGATGCACCTAACCCTCAAGAGACTGGAGGCCCTAGGGAATTTAGAGGTCAGGTGGGGTCAGGGATGGGGGCATCCACCTGGAGACAGGGGGTGGGAAGGAGGTGTGGGATGTGGAGTATTCAGAGGGTGGATGGAGGGTTAGGGAATGGAATATGGAGTATAAAAATTAAATTAAAAAAAGATGGGAGGCTATTAATATGCTTTACTATACTGCCTACTATTAAAATCCTTTGCAGAATCGAAGCCATATATCCTAGTGTGGCCTGAACTGAGGTCTCCAAAAGCATAGACAAACTCCTCAGCCTGCTGGGGATGAAAAGGGGAAGATTCTGTTGCCTTACACTTAACATTTTGTTGAGCTTGTACTGCCATCAATCCCAAAATTTTTCTCATGACTTTCTCTAGCTTTGGCTTTGCTGTTTTGTTCCAGTAAAAATGGCTTACAAGTTGTCACATGGTTTCTCTCCTTTTTGATCCCATTTGGCCAGAGACTCAGTTACTGTTTACTGAGTGCTACTGGTATCGAGACTGGAAATTCCCTATACTCATCTATATCCTCTCCCAGGATAGAATTCTTTTGGTCTATTTGTGAACACAGACATAAGACCTGATTTTCCAGTATCCTGAGCCTGATCACGTTTCCTGTAAAATGTATAAAACAGTCTGGAGTACAATGGGACAATCACTTCCCCAAAGCAATGTATTCTGGATTCAAAACATATTAGAAATTGCTGTTTCAACACTATAAACTCTCAAAAACATTTTCTGTCCCTTTATTGCTACCTCTTAAAGACACATAGAGCCAGTAAAAACAAAATTATAAGCAGCAGGGATTCTTCCACATTTAGTGTAGCATTTCCAGCCTGATATTTATAGCCTTCCCAGTATTGTAATCTCCCCTCTTTAGTTCGAAATCCTTATTGGTTGATGGTTTGAAGAAAGGACATACATGGCCAAAGAGACAAATTAAAACTACATGCCTTTTCACTTAATGGATGCTTAAAATCTAGTCACTCTGTTTCTGTGCATGACAGGCCTGGCAGGAATAAAGATATTCTAAGGAAACACTCATGTTTCTTGATCTGAAAACAATAAACATCATAGACATGGGAATTTCCCAAGGAATCGCATACTAATAGAAGGAAATGGTCCTGGCCAGAATTGTAACTGAAGAGATTCTACAAAATTCTACCAAAGTCAGACAGCAATACAGAATGAAACTGAAGTCCATTGATGGGAAGAAGAATCATACCGTACTAAGGGAGTGGACATGGATATGCTAATGATTGGAATTCTAACTGAACATTAATTTCACCTTAAGTCTTCAGAAGATACACAGGTTACTGGATCATTTCCTTCCATCTTCCCTATGTAACCATATTGAATAAATTTCTCCATTTCTATTTTTATTGTTAATTTTGACTGGCTTATTAAGAACAGGAACAAAGATCTAACATGGGGCACAGATTATGAGCCCCATGTTTGATGGCATGAAAGGAAATATGGATGTGTATTCAGAGCAATACAGAAAAGATGTAGCCAACAATGCTGCAGAGATGGTCTAAAACCATAAATGAGGGGGCTCAGGTGGAAGATAGGCTCTTATTATCTGGTTTAGTTCAGAAACTTAAAAGTACAGTGAGTACTCAGGTCTATTCTGTGTTTTTATTATCTGTTCCTTTTATTTCTTCATTCCTTTTAGATGCACAAGAATGCACAAGAGATGTACTTTAGCTACAATATAAATTAAAAGAGCAAAAGGCTCTACCCTAAAATAACCTTCAGAAAAGCACTCTACAAAGAACATCTGCCCCTCTGAGATTTATTTCTTAACAAATGGAAAAGATCGCTTTAATTCTACTAGACTAACTTTGCCTTTTGCTATTTCCTATTATTAAGCATCTCAAAGAGGTCAAGATACAAACTTTCTACCCACTCCAACTTCCTACCCTGTTTGATGCAGAAGGAATTCATGTCATTCTTTCTTATGTGCCTACGAGAATCTTTTGCATGTGTTGTTTTGCACCCTTCCATCAAAAAAGTAAGCAAGAAATTCTTTGCTTATTTCATTGTGCTGATTATTTTTTTATTGCATACAACCTATTTTAAAATTTTTATTATATGTCCCATAATATGTAAATGCATGTTTATAAATCTGAGAAAACTGACAGTATATTAAAGGACCTGAGAAGTAGATATTGCCTTATAAACTTGGGTAATCTGAATTTTAATAAAAACTATTAAAATGGTATCTTTGGATCTGATAAATATTTTATAATACCTTTAAAATGCTATTTATATATAAAACAGTATTCATTAACATCATAAAGCATTCAATAAGCTATAAAGTTTAATGTTAGATATATAGGTTTGATAAGGATTTTTTCCAAAGGAGGTTGTAAAAGAAAAATATTAATTAAAAGTTTATAGTCATGGGTAATATAAAAATAATCAGAGGATATGGAAATATTTCTTTTTAGTCAAAATAACCCTAATGTACTTCAGTATATTTTTTCTTGAATTGATTGCTATGGATTTCTTCTTCAGGAATATTAATATAAAAAATGTATTCAATGTTTTATTAAAACCATAATGTAAATGTTAACTTATAGTTACAACAGTATAAAAGTATAAAAAAACACTGCCTGCCTACCTAAGTTCTCCCTTTTGAAAAACAGACTTTCCCATTATCAAAATTTAAATCACATATTAACCCTCAAATACTGATAGGGGGAGAATTCAATTCCCTGTTATCTCCATTAGACAAATCATCCAGACAAAAACTAAACAGAGAAATGCTACAGTTTAGTGATGTTATAAACCAAACTGACCTAGTAGATATTTACAGAACATTTCATTTATAAACCATACACACAGACACACAGACACACAGACACACACAGAGAGACACACACAAACACACACATGAATATTCTTTTCACTGCACATTATTGAATTTTTCCAAATATGGTCCAAATTTTTCCAAAATTGACCACATAGTCAGATATAAAGGAAATCTCAACAGATAGAAGAAAATTGAAATAAGACCCTGAATGTTATCTGACTATTATTATAGATTAAAGCTGGATATCAACAACACAAAGCTTACAATACAACTCACTACTGAATGGAAAAAAATGGATCAAGACAGAAATAAAGAAATAAATTTCTTTCTAGAATTGAATGAAAATGAGAACACAACATATCCAGACTTATGAGTAACAATTAAGGCAGTTCTAAGAGGCAATTTCATAGCACTAAAAATATGAAAATGGGGAGATCTCTCTCATGTGTACTGGCTGGTTTTGTGTGTCAACTT
>NC_045030.1:113556934-113571588 GCF_008632895.1 Mastomys coucha
TCAACAGTAATGTGGAAGTAAGCTGAGTAAACCCTTTCCTCCCCAAATTTCTTCTTGGTCCTGATGTTTGTGCAGGAATAGAAACCCTGACTAAGACATCATAGTATCAACTAAACAGCACACCTGAAATCTTGAGCACAAAAAAGAAATCACACTCCAAAAAAGTAGGTGGAAGGTGGAAAGAAGTAATCAATGACATCATTGGAAATATCTTGACTCATAACATTATGTCAAGATTTTTTCTTTTTAGTTTTTAAAATTTATCTTTGATTTTACCTTATTTCTTTTATTTTATTTACATGTCTTTTATTGTATTTCTCTTTTTAATTAACAGATCCTTTGCATATACATTATGGCTTCCAGTTTATTTTTATGATATTCCTGAGTGGGTGAAAGAGTGCACCTCTACATCTATATCTGTTGCTTGTGCCTTTACTTGGTCTTCTTTCCTTTTGTCTGTTTTGTCCTACTTTGATGTGTTAATTTTTGTTTTATCTTATTCTACTTTATTTTGTTATTGTCCCTTAGAAGAATGTTCTTTTTCTAATCAGACACACAAAGTGAGAGGATCTGGATGGGAGGGGTCTTTAAACACAGAAATCATACCCTTTGCAAAAGTAAGCAGTTTGATCCAAGCAGTTTTACAGATGCTAAAATAAGTAGTTAGCTGAAGGGGGATCCCCAAAACAGACCGTTTAATAGAAACTAAGAAAAGTTAGCTAGGACATCCTGGCCTTTGGTTCACTGAAGAGAAAACCAAAGAATTGTGTAGTTTTTAATATTGGATTCTCTATCAAGGAGATAAAATTCTAGTTAAACTTAAAATGACTTAGACAAGAATACAAAATGGAAGAACCTCTGTACTGTCTAGCCCTGTCACATTATTCCTATTTGAAATTGTTATCTCTTTATGAAACAAGAACTTATTTTCATATACAATTAAGTAAAAGTGGTATGAACCATCTCTATCAACAGAAAACAAGTTGGGCAGTCATGGCCATATCTTTGTCTTTAATCTTAGTACTTGGGTGGCAGAGGCAGGTGGATCTCTGAATTCAAGGCCAGCTTCATCTACAGAGTAAGTTCCAGGATAGACCAGGCTATAGGGGAAAATATTGTCTCAAAAAAAATTGAGGGGGGTGAAGAGAACATATAAAACATATACTACTAGATACTTTTAAGTGTATCTTAAATTCTTAATTGGATACAGTCTCTCCCAAAAGAGATTTAGTTTGGAAGATAGGAAGGAGGAAAATAGAGAATGAGAGTAAAGAGATAAATAACTAAGGATATTTTATAAAGATATGGGGAAACATGATTTTTATATTAACTTTAAACTGTATAATAAATATACCTCCAAGAGCATAGATTATCTTAGGAAAGACCCCAGTTTCAGGAATGAGAATCCTCCTTTGAGTTGTTGACAAATAGATTCCAAGTGACTCACCAAACATTATAACCTATTGCCATTTCCCTTGGCTGCCTCCCAGAAGTTGTAGATAAGTTTTATTGCAGAAAAAACTACACATTTTGAATATAGGTCTCAGATGTTTCAATATGGATTTTAATGAACAAAAAGGAACAAATGAAGGAGAGCAAGCTGTTCCAGAAAATCAAATTGCCTTTAAAATTCATTACACAATTCAGAAGTTATCTCAGTAAAGTCTCGCCATCTTAACTTCAACATGACACAAGCTAAACAAGGATAACAGCAGTACATATGCTATCGTAGGGAGATACAATGAAACACTAAGAACAAAGCAACTTGTGGAGGAAAGGGTTTATTTGTCTTATACTCACATATCATAATTTATCATCAAGGAAGGATGAGGACTGTTGCTTACTGATTCAATCCTTATGGCATGTTTAGCCTGCTTTCTTATAGAACCCAGGGCTGACATTCCAGGGATGACATTACCCACCAATGAGCTGCTTCGTCCACCATCAATCACTAAGTAAAAATACGCCTTTCATGTTGGCCAACAGCCAGCTCATATGTGGCATTTTCTTAATGTCCTCTCCTAAGATTTTAGCTTGTTTTAAGTTGACATAAACTATCCAGTACACATGCTAATGGGAACTGGTAATGTTCCTAAATACTCAGGCCTACAAAAAAGAACAAAGCCAACTAAAGAATGCTAAGAACTATAGAAATAGTCTTCCCCGGGAGAACAGTCAAATTGGTTGTCCAGTACCAAATTGTCAGTATTAAAAACTTGCAGCCAGGTGGTGGTGACACACTCCTTTAATCCTAGCACATGGGAGGCAGAGGTAGGCAGATTTCTGAGTTCGAGGCCAGACGGGTCTACAAAGTGAGTTCCAGGATAGCCAGGACTACACAGAGAAACCCTGTCTCAAAACAAAACAAAACAAAATGAACAAACAAACAAAAACATTCATACAAGTAACATCTTATAGACAGAATAGGTTATACTTATAGATTTAGGCATACATATGCATATATGTGAGTATATAATATATGTATATATGTATATATATCAACAATTAATAGAAAAAGAGGCTGCAAATATATAAAAGAGCAAGAAGTATGCAAGAGAGTTTAGAGGGAGGAAATGGAAAAGGAAAATAATGTAATTGTACTATAATCTGAAAAATAAAAAAGTTTTTTTTCCAGAGCTAATATTTTAATTATTGAAATGTTTCATTTGTTTTCTATAACACACATACTATAAAATTTAGACATATAAAGATTATTTAGTGAAAATAAATCTAACTGCCTTCAAATCATAACACAACTACTGTTTCTAGTTTATTATCCCAGAATAATATTTTGCATATTGATCCAAATATAATTTATAATCATTTTAATATAAAAAGTTACATTTTTTATATTTCTCAATATAACAATGTTATTTAAGGGTTTCTGCCTGTGAGAGTTTCTTTTTCCCCCTTTTATTCAACTTAGATTATTTTCTCCTATAATATATTCTGATTATAGCCCCACCTCCCTCTACTCTTCACAGTTCCTTTCCATTTACTCTGTTAAGTTTGGTATAGGTGTCCCACACTCTAAGACACAGGGATGGAGATTGATGTAATTAGCATGAGGATTTTATTGATCCAGTATACTGGGGTCATCCTGCAGTCAGAGCAAAGGAGACGACAAGGGAACAAAGCTCTTACTTTTTATACCTTTTCAGAACAGAGTTTTACAGCTTACAATGTAGGTTGGTTACAACTTACAATGTGGGCTAGTTATCTTGCTCATTTTTATTGACCTTTCTCCTCCAGGAGGAGATACCAGTTGCATGTAGGAGGGTTGCAGGGATATCCACTTCCTCCTTGGGATGCTTCCTGGAACTGGACATCCCTTGAGATGGATGTTTGCTTAGTACTTTAATTCTTGGCCCCTTGGTATTTTTATGAGGTATCTCTTTAGGCTTAATGGCCTTGGCATTTTTATGAGATACTTTTCAAGCTCCTTGGTTTGCTCAATTCTTACATTTCCTCCTCTTTCTTGGGAATATCTCAACCTTGAGATTATGTGCTACAATGCTGTACCTCATCTTGATGACTTCCCCTTTTTCTTATCCTTTCCCCAGGGCATGCTCAGCTGCTCTAAGCTAACTGTGGGAGCTACATTGTCTGGCCACTGCTCTGTCAACCTCCATCAGACCTGCCATCAAGGAACACCCACGCCTGATAGACCAAGAACAACCAGTTCAAGGCTACACAGAGGAGGCCAGCAGTATGGGGAATATTCAGATTAGGGCTGCTTTCCTGATACTTGCTGTACTAGGAACACCAGAGGACAACCAGATAGCAAAAAGCTGACTTAAGAACAGAGGAAATACGAGATGGGTATACAGAGGGTCAGGAAATCGAATAAAAATAGGTATCAGGGAAGATGAGGGACTGGGGATAGCCACTGGAGGGTCCAGACACCATACAAACATGAAGCTCCCAGGACCCAAAGGGATTGACTTTAGCCATAATGCGCAGAGAAGGGGGAGATAGAACCTGTGGAGACTGCTTCCAGTAGATAAACATTGCCTCTGGTCCAGGGATGGGGCCACTCACCCATCTCAAAGTTTTTTAACCCAGAAATGTTCCTGTCTAAAGGAGACCTGGGACAAAAAATGGAACAGGGACTGATGGAAGGGCCAACTTGAAATGGCTCCATGTGGGGATGTATCGTGTGTATAGACACCAACCAACACTGTTGCTGTGGTCAAGAAGTGATCACTTGAGGACAGGAACCAAGTGTGGCAGTTCCAGGGGAAGTCTGGCCAGCAACTGACCAATGCAGATGTGGATGTTTGGAGCCAACCATCAGACTTAAGTCAGGGAACCTGGTAAGTGGTACTGGCAGAAGGACTGGAGGAATGGAGGGGAATTGAAACCCCATCAGAAGAACAACATAGGCTTTCCTGACTACCCAGTTCTCCCAAAGTCTATACCACCAACCAAGGAGTGTACCTGGAGGGATCCATGGCTACAGATACATATACGTGTTTAGCAGAGGATAGCCCTGCCTGACCACAATGAGAGGGAGGCCATTGGTCGTGGGGAGGTTGGATGCCCTAGAATATGGGTATTCTGGAGCAGTGGGGGCAGGAGAGTATGGGTGGTTGGGGGAGCACTCTCATACAGACAAAAGGGAGGGGGTTTGGTGGAGGGGTAACTGAGAAATGGGATATCATTTGAGATGTAAATGAATGGAATGATTCATAAAACACACACACACATACACACACACACATACACACATACACACACACATACACACACACACACACACACACAAATAACACAAATAAGAAGAGACAGGGCAACATCACACCTTCCAAGCAAACATATCCCACTACACCAAGCTCTAGACATTGTATCACAGAAAAAGCACAAGAACAATGACTTAAATTCTGGCATTATAAGGAAGATTGTTGCCTTTAAAGAGCAAATGGATAAATCCCTTAAAGAAATACACATGAATACAGTCAAACAACTAGAGGCCTTTAAAGAAGAAACTAATAAATCCCTTAAAGAAATACAGGAAAATATGCATAAATGGGTAAAGGAAATGAGTAAAATTGTACAATACCTAAGAATAGAAGTATAAGTAATAAAGAAAACACAATCTGAGGAAATCTTGGAGATGGAAAAGCTATGAAAGAGGTCAGGAACAACACACACACACAAGCATCAACAATAGATTACAAGATGGAAGAGAGAATCTTGGGAATAGAAGATACTATAGAAAAAAAATTGACATGTCAAAGAAAATGTAAATGTAAGAAAATCCTGAAACAAAACATTGAGGAAATCTGGGATACTAAGAAAAAAACTAACACAAGAGTAATAGAGGGAATAAAAGAAAGAATGAAAGAAGGTGAAGAGTCCCAGCTGCAAAACCTGGAAAATATTTTCAACAAAAATCATAGAAGATAATTTCCACAACTTAAAAAAATGATGCCCAAATACATATAAGGCTTACAGAACACCAATTAGATTAGATGCAAAAAGAAAATCCTCCTTTCACATAACAATCAAAAAAACAAACCTGCAGAAAAAAGAAAGAATATTAAAAGATACAAGGGAAAAAAAACATGTAACAAACAAAAGAAGACCTATCAGAATTATGCACAGCTTCTCTTATAGCTTCTAAGAAATCATAGATGGGGCTGGAGGGATGGCTCAGCAGTTAAAATCTCTTGACTGTTCCTCCAGAGGTCCTGAGTTCAATTCCCAGCAACCACATGGTGGTTCATAACTATTTGTAATGGGATCCAATGCCCTCTTCTTCTGCTGTCTGAAGACAGCTATAGTGTACTCATATAAATAAAAAAGTGAATAAATCTTAAAAACAATAGATGACAACCTAGGCTACTATCCCCAGTAAAACTTTTAATCACCATAGGTAGAGAAAAAAGATGTTCAAAGACAAAACCAAATCTCAAAAATATCTATCCATAAATCTTACTCTATAGAAAATACATGAAGGAAATTTCAGAACCAAGAATATTAACTACAGACAAGAAAGCACAGGAAATAAATAATAATCTCACACCACTGTAAACAAAATAAGGGAAACACACACTCACACACACACACACACACACACACACACACACACACACAACACCACACCTCCTAACATCAAAAGAACAGGAATTAACAATCATTGGTCATTAATATCTCACAATACCAGTAGATTAAATTCCCCCAAAAGACACAGGTTAACAGAGTGTATGCTAAAAGAGGAACCACATTCTGCTGTATGCAGGAACCATGCCTCAGCAACAAAGATAGATATTACCTCAGGGTAAAGGGCTGGGAAAATGTTTTCCAAGCAAATGGACTTAAGAAGCAAGCTGATGTAGCTATTCTAACATCTAATGAAATAGCCTTTCAAAAGAGATGGGGAAGGACACTTCATACTTATCAAAGGAAAAGTCCACCAAGATGACATTTCAATTCTGAATTTCTGTGCTAAATGTGAGGGCACTCAAATTCATAAAAAACAAACAAAAAAACCAAAACCAAACCAAAACAAAACAAAACAAAGACATTACTAAAGCTTATAACATGCCTGTAAACTCACACATTAATAGTAGGAGACTTCAACACCCCCCCACACTGTTACCAATGGATGGGTCTTTGTGACAGAAACTATGCAAAGAAATAATGAAATTAACTGAGATTATGAATCAATACCTAAGTGATATCTAGGAAATATTTTACCCCAAAACAAAAGAACATACCTTCTTCTAAGCACCTCAAATGGCCTTCTACAAAACTAACTATATTGTCACTCACAAAACAATCTTCAACAGATACAAGAAAATTGAAATAACACATTGCATCTTATCAGACCCCATGAATTAAAGCTGGACATAAGCAATAACAGAAAGCCTACATACTCACAGAAACTGAACAACTATCAACTTAATGACCTTTGGGTCATGGAAGAAATAAGAGAGAAATTAAAGACTTCCTAGAATTCAGTGAAAATGAAAACAAAATATAAGCAAACTTATGGATCATAATGAAAGCAGTACTAAGATGAAAGTTCATAGCCCTAAATGCTTTCATAAGGAAATTAGAGAATTCCAATATTAGTAATATAAAAGTACAAATGAAAGCTCTAGATAAAAGAAGCAAGCATACTACTAGTAAAAGAATCTACTCTAAGAGGAGTAGATGCCAGGAAATAATTAAACTCAGGGCTAAAATCAACTACAATCAAATAGAAAAAAATATAAAGAATCAACAAAGCTAACAGCTGGTTCATTGAGAAGATCAACACAATAGAAAAACCCCTAAAAGACAGAGAGACATTATATTATCCAAGTTAAGAAAATCAGAAATGAAATGGAAGACATAAGGAAAGATACTGAAGAAATTCAAACAATCAATAGGTCTTACTTCAAAAGCTTGTAATCTACAAAAATAAAAATCTAAATGAAACATGATTTTCTAGAAAGATAACACTTACCAAAGTTAGTTCAAGATCATGTAAACCATTTAAACAGTCCAATAACCCCTAAGGATATAGAAACAAGAAGAAATAGTCATTAAAATCTCCTGAGCAGAAGAAAGAAAGAAAGAAAGAAAGAAAGAAAGAAAGAAAGAAAGAAAGAAAGAAAGGAAGGAAGGAAGGAAGGAAGGAAGAAAGAAAAAAATAATAAAAGTATTTCACAAAATAGAATCTGGGGAATAGTGCCATTCTTATCCTGTCAGACCACAGTTACCCTGACACATACACCACACAAAGACTCAACAAAGAAAACCTTAGAGCAATTCCCTTATGAATGTTAATGCAAAAATATTAATAAAATACTCCCAAACTATAATCAAGAACACAACAAAAATATTATTCACCATGTCAAAGTAGGCTTCACCCTAGGATGCAGGGATGGTACAAGATATTAAAATCCTTCAATTTAATCCATCATATAAACAAATTCAAAGAAAAAAATCGCATGCTCATTTCATTAGAAGTTGAAAGTCTGTGACAAATCCAACACCCTTTCATGTTGAAAGACTTGTAGAGGTCAGGGATATAATGTACATGCCTATCATAATAAAAGCAATAAAGAGCAAGCCAATAGCCAACGTTAAACTAAATGCAAAGAAACTTAAAACAATCTCACTAAAATCAGGAACAAGACAAAGTTACCCAGTCCACATAGTACTTCAAGTTCTAACTTTAGCAATGAGCGAACAAAAGGAGGCCAGGGGGATGCAAATTGGAAAGGAAGATGACATAGTACTGCTATTTTCAGACAATATGATAGTATGCATAAGTGACCCCCAGACTTCTACCACAGAAGGCCTATAGTTGATAAACACCATTACCAAAGTAGCTGTACAAAAAAAAAAAAAACAAAAAAAAAATTAACCAAAAAAATCAATTGGCCTCCTTTAACCAAACAATATATAGGTTGAGAAAGAAATTTGTAAAACAACACCTTTTATAATAGCAACAAATAATATAAAATATCTTGGTAAAACTCTAACCAAGGAAGTTAAAAACATATACAATAAGAACTTAAGTTTCTGGAGAAAGAAATTGATGAAGATATTAGAAAATGAAATGTTTTCTCCTGTTCATGGATCACTAGGATTAACACAATTAAAATGCTCATCTTAGCAAAAGCAATCTATAGATTCAATGCAATCCCCATCAAAAATCCCAGCTAATACTTTACAGATTTTGAAAGAGCCATTGTAAACTTCATATGAAAAAACAAAAAAACTCAGGATAGATAAAATAACCATGAACAATGAAAGAACTTCTGGAGGCAGCACCACTCCTGATTTCATGATATACGCAGAGCAAAAGTAAGAAAAACTGCATAGTATTGGCATAAAAATCAGACAGGCGATCAATGCAATAGAATTGAAAGCCCAGAAATAAACTCCCACACTTCTGTATTCTTGATATTTGACAAAACTATACAATGGAAAAGTAAAAGTATCTTCAACAAATTGTGTTGGTCTAACTGGATGTCTACATGTAGAAGAATGCAAATAGACCCATAACAATCACCATGCACAAAACTCAAATCTAAGTGGGTCAAAGATTTCAAAGTAAAACAGGGCACACTACATCTAATAGAAGAGAAAGTGGGAAACTGCCTTGAACTCATTGGCATAGGGGACAAATTCCTAAACAAAACATCAATAGCTTAGGCATGAAGTTAAACAATAAATGAATACAACCTTATTAAACTGAAAATCTTTTTCAAGGCTAAGCATACTACCAATACAACAAAACTGCTGCCTACAAAATGAGGAAAAATTTTTCACCAATTCTATATCTGACAGAGGACTAATATCAAAATATATATAAAGGACTCAAGAGCCGGGCAGTGGTGGTACACGCCTTTCATCCCAGCACTTGGGAGGCACAGGCAGGTGGATTTCTGAGTTGGAGGACAGCCTGGTCTACAGAGTGAGGTCCAGGACAGCCAGGGCTATAAGTAACCCCAATTGAAAAATTGGGTATAGAGCTAAACACAGAATTCTCAGCAGAGTATCTCAAAAGTTCAAGAAACCCTTAAAGAAATGGGCAATGTCTTTAATCATCAGATAAATGCAAATCAAAATGACTCTGAGATTTTATCTTAGATCCATCAGAATGGCTAAGATCAAAACCTCAAGAGATAGCACATGCTGCCAAGAATAGGAAGCATATATCCTAGTTACATCCATTTGCCTGCAATTTTCTTGATGTCATTTTCTTTAGCAGCTTAGTAATACCTTATTGTGTAAGTGTATCATATTGCTCTTCATTCATTCTTCTGTTGAGGGACATCTAAGTTGTTTCCAATTTCTGGTTATGATGAATAGAACAGCAATGAACATGGTTGAGCAAGTGTCCTTATGGTAGGATGAAACATCTTTTCAGTTTATGTCCAAGAGTAGTATGCCTAGGTCTTGAAGTAGATCAATTCTCATCTTTTTCAGGAACTGCCATACCTATTTCCATAGTGGCAGTCTAATTTTCTACCCCCACTAGCTATGGATGACCATATCTCTTACTCATATCCTTGCCAGCATTAATTCTGGTGACCTTTAGACATTCTGACATATTTAAAATAACATCTTAAAGTAGTTGTAACTTGCATTTTCCTGATTGCTAAGGATGTTGACCACTTCTTTAAGTGGTTTTGTTTTTGTTTTTGTTTTTGTTTTTGTTTTTTTTTTTTGGTTTTTGGTTTTTTTTTGCAATTTAGGTTTCCCCTATTGAGAATTCTTTGTTTAGATCTGTATCCCATTTTGGTTTTTGTCTTTTTTCCATTTATTTAAAATAGATTCTATCACACACTAAATCCTGATTGTAGTTTTCTCTCCCTCTATTCTTCCCAGTTCCCATACACCTCTCTTCCCTTAAAGATCCATTCCTTTTCTGTGTCATTAGAAAAGAAATAACAACCAAACATAATAAAATAAAATATATAAGATGAAGCAAAAAATATCATAGCAGAGCAACAAAACAGGAAGAGACTCATAGGAGCAGGTACAAGAGTCACAGACCAAATCATTCTTATAACCAGGATTCCCATAAAAATACTAATAGCTACCAAGAGGAACTTTCAATTCTGAATATCTATGCTCCAAATGCAAAGGCACATATATTCATACAAGAAACTTTACTAAAGCTCAAAGTACAATTTGCACAGTACACAATAATAGTGAGAGACTACAACACCCCACTCTCTGCAATAGACATATCATGGAAAAAGAAACTAAATAAAGATACAGTGAGACTAACAGAAGTTTATGAAACAGATGGATTTAACAAATATCTATAGAACTTTTTATCCTAAACCATAAGGATATACCTTCTTCTCAGCACCTTATGGTACCTTCTCCAAAATTGACCACATACTTGGTCACAGATCAGGCCTCAACCAATACAAGAAGATTGAAATAATTCCTTGCATCCTATCAGATCATCATGGACTAAGGCTGCTCCTCAATAGCAACATAAACAATAGAATGCCCACACACACGTGGAAGATCAACAACACTCTACTCAATGATAACTTGGTCAAAGAAGAAATAAAGAAAGAAATTAAAGACTTTCTAGAGTTTAATGAAAATGAAGCCACAACATATCCAAACTTACGGGACACAATGAAAGCAGTTCCAAGAGGAAAACTCATAGTTTTCAGTGCCTACAAAAAGAAACTGGTGAGAGAGCATATACCAGCAATTTGACAGCACATCTGAAAGTTCTAGAACAAAAAGAAGCAAATTTACCCAAGAGGAGTCGAAGGCATGAAATATCAAACTCAGGGCTGAAATTAACCATATAGAAACAAAAAGAACTATACATAAATCAACCAAACTGGAGCTGATTCTTTGAGAAAATCAGCAAAATAGATAAACCCTTACCCAGACAAAGACATTATCCTAATTAACAAGATCAGAAATGAAAAATTCCAAAATATCATGAGAGCCTAGTATAAAAGCCTATATTCAACAAAACTGGAAAACCTGGATGAAATGGACAATTTTCTAGACAGATACCAGGTACCAAAGTTAAATGAAGATTAGATCAATGATCTAACAGTCCCATATCTGTTAATGAAATAGAAACAGTCATTAATAGTCTCCTAACCAAAAAAAGCTCAGGACCAGATGGGTTTAGTGCAGAGTTTTATCAGACCTTCAAAGAAGACCTAATACCAATACTCCTCAAACTATTCAACGAAATAGAAACTGAAGGCACTCTACCCAATTCATTCTATGAAGCCGCAATTATGCTTATACCTAAACCACACAAAGACCTAACAAAGAAAGAAAACTTCAGACCAATTTCCCTTATGAATATCGATGTAAAAATACTCAATAAAATTCTTACAAACTGAATCAAAGAACACTTCAAAATTATCATCCATCATGATCAAGTAGGCTTCATCCCAGGGATGCAGGAATGGTTCAATATTCAGAAATCTATCAACTGAATTCACTATATAAACAAACTCAATGAAGAATACCATACGATCATCTCATTAGATGCTGAGAAAACATTTGACAAAATCCAACATCCCTTCATGATAAAAGTCTTGGAAAGATAAGAAATTCAAGGTCCATATTTAACCATAGTAAAAGCAATATACAGCAAACCAGTACACAACATCAAACTAAATGGATAGCTGGCCTCTAGTTGGAGAAACATTGCTCTGGCTCAGCAGTTAAGAGCAATGTGGTGTTTTTCCAGAGGACTAGGAGTCAATCTCTAGCACCCAAATGAGAGATGACAACTGCCTGTAGCTCTACTTCCAGAAGAATGGGTACCTTCTGGCCTTCATATCTACCAGGCATGCACATTGCAAAATGTTTACATACAGACAGAACACTCATGGCCATAAAAGTGTGTATATGTATTATAATTTAGGCAAAAGGAAAAATAAAGTTCTGAGAATCTGTTATGATTACATAAAGGAGTTTATAAAGCAGATGGTATTTAAATATAGTATGAGCTCTGTGAGCATTAGTAAAAATATTAATGAAATCTTTTCCATAATTTTTTGTGTCAATAACTTCTTAGTTTTGATAAGTATTCTGTGATTATATAAAATGCTTAATAAAAGAACATTTACTAATCTGAAATCATTTTAATTATCATTTATGTCAATTCTCATGTAAAATATTTGAGTGTCTTTCAAATTTGTACATAAATATGCTAACTAAAGTTATTTTAATATTAAAATGGCAAAAAATCAAGTACTGAGAATAAGTATGTCATCTAATGAGATATATACAAGAAAAATGTTTACATAAGTGGATATAAATCTGCAGAATATAAAATATATCTGATAGTAACAAAGAAAAATATTACTCAGGTTAGAATAGCTGATGAGAAAGTATAAGAAAAAAGAGTTAAATACAGATACAAATTATTGAGTCAAGAGAAATGAATGAGAAGGAATGAACTATAAGAGATGTACCCTGAGTTGAATAAAGGGATTAATTCAGTTTTGTGTTCTTCAGATTATCAGGGAAAAACATTCAAATAAGAATCATTAATTCAGAATTGCTATGATGTTGCTTTGAGGTAGATTCTTATAATGTATTTATGGCTACATGGGAACCTCTTATATTCAAGATAGCTTCTAGCTTGTCAGAATTCTCCTGCCACTTTCTCCTGAGTGCTAGGATTAAAAATGTATGCCACTTCAAGTGACTCATGAGAAAGATTAAGAAAAGAATCTTGCCATTTATCTTGCCTCATAGCTATAACCTTTGTGCTTGGGACAATGAGGAAGGAAGATTACTAGTAATTTGAAAGTAATCTACTCTACATAGTATGTCCCAGACCTATCTCTTCCATAGAAATTTTTTTTAAATGTAAAAGGTTTAGCCAAAACCAAATTCAAACATAGTATATAGAGGCAGGAGGAAGAAGTTATAGGTTATTTTTCTTTCCCAGTGCCAGGGAGCAGAAAAGTGAAACTTCTCCCACTTAGGGAATGCAGAAGGCATTAAGAGCAAGTAGAACACCATATACTCCTACATGCATATGCATGCAAAATTAACAATGTATGATTTGAGTATAGTACTAATTTGCTATACTTTATTATCCTTTTAGTACCCATCTATATGTAATAATATAAAATATTATATTTGTATATTATAAATAATATATATTATATGTGTTATAGATCTATATATACATATATAGATATAATATATGTGTGTTTGTAAACACAAAGTTATAGTAATATAATGTTTTGTTCTCCAAAAGTTTCAGTGCTTGGCAAAGTGATGTCAACCATTTCTGGAATCATACAAATTTTACCTCTACTTTTTTTCCACTTCTCTTGCTCTAGGCACCATTTTAACTGACATTCTCAGAAAGATCTTCCCAATGCCTACAATATAATAAACCTCATGTCATTACTGTTTTCAGAATTGTTTTGGTTTTAGTATTTATCACAAAATAAGATGATTAAATATGTTTCCTTGGTAACTTATATCTTCTTTTCCATGTCCTTCAGCAGACAAAGAAGTATGTGGCAGCAGGTATTATGTATTTATTGCTCATTGTAGCATATCAAGAACATAGCGGTGCGGGGCACAGCATAATCATTTTTTGAATCAAGAATTTTAAAAAAATTTGGTACCTTGTGTTGCAATGTTGTTTGTGTATGTGATCATGCACATATGCACATGTTTGTACAGCTTCGACTGTGAACAGATGTGGAGGCAATATGAGAAGAGTGAGAATCCTAGTCCATCACTGTCCATCATATTCTCTTAAGACATGGTTTCTCACTGAACAATAAACTAGGTTTGGCCAGCAAATACCAGCCAGCCTGTTTTCTATGTAAAGAACTTACAAATATTAAATTATTATGTGTATTATTGTAACCCTCCTGGTTTGAGGCCTGCCTCTCATAACCACACCTCTCTGCCCACCTCCTACTATTTGCCATGCATCCAACCTCCAGTTACATCGGAAGTCCCACCTCCGCAGAGACAAAGAGAAGTCGAGGATTGGGCTGGCATGTTGACGAACTTGTGGGAGGGGTTTACCTCACCTATTCTAACTGTTGGCTGGTAACAAACAGGGCATTAAATTCAAGATGGCTGAGCATTCACAACTCCCGTCTAATTTTTTTTTTTTTTAGATATTTTCTTTATTTACATGTAAATTTCTCCATTCCCAGTTTCCC
>NC_045030.1:113571599-113574652 GCF_008632895.1 Mastomys coucha
GAGGTGGAATCTCAGGGTTGTTTTGATTTGCATTTCCCTGATGACTAAGGATGTTGAACATTTCTTAACCATCCACGAGGACAGGTATAGCTTTGGCCACCTGGTATTCTCCCAAACTCTCTCTTACTGTTTTTCTTCTTTCTAACTCTATTTTTCAGAATAACCCTCTCTCTTTAACGTTACTGCTGGACGGTAACATATTATAGTAGGTTTGTTCTATGAAAATTATCCCTTTACCCTTATATAACCAATACCTATTGGGGTTTACCTATGAAGCAAAATATTGTAGCTACCTATTAAATTATGTGATAAAATAAGAGTTCTGAGTATTTTACTAGGTAAAATAATTGTTGACACTAAAACAAATTTTAAATTATTTTTATGTAAATTTAATTATTTAATTATAAGTATAAAATTGTACTTTTACCAATTAAGTTCAAGGAATTAATAACTGCTTCAATTAATATACTTTCGTGAGTACATATATGATACATACTAAAGAACATACATTTATTTTTATAAAAATTAAGAAAACAGCATTGAATATAACTATTATTAATATTTATTCTAAATATTTGTATACATTGGATAATGAAGAAGTGGGTTAATTTCTGGCTCAGAATAGAGACCTTTGTGTTTGGTGTGGACTATTATAAAATATTTATAACAAATGGTGTAGTAGCAACTGAAATGTGTAAGTAGATTAGATCAAAGGGCTTGCCACATAAGCCTGATGACATGAGTTCAGATTTCTGTAATCCTCATAAAATCTGTACATGAAAGAGCACATCTTTAATCTCAGTACTTCTATTATTTTATGAGGATTGCAGAAGTTAATTATATAAGCATACATAAAGACTAACTAGTATGCACAGCAGAGGAAGTGGTTAGAACTTGTGTTTAAGGCTTTAAAATCAGTAAGTGACTAGAATCTGCTGTGACAACAGGCTTTTAAAAGACTCTCAAAAATAAATCATTTCTACTACTAATGGCATAAGCTAGCTTGTAGCTAAGAAGTAAAAGTCTTATTTTTAGAAGGTAGAGGCTTGGTTTGTATCATTTGTTTGCACTTAATTGGATTAGAAGTCTTTCCCATAATATCTTTTTCATTTTTCATTTGATAAATTATTGACTGGTATAAATTTGAACAGTTCCTATACATTGATTGTGACTGAGTTGTACAGATTTTCATAATTTGAAGGAGAAATTTATCTTTCTACCACAAATTGTTTCTATTGTCTTTGGTTTTCTGTTTGTTTATTTGTTTGTTTTGTTTGTTTAGTTTTTTTGGTTTTTTGTTTTATTTTTGGAGACAGGGTTTCTCTGAGTAGACCTCTCTGTCCTGGAACTCACTCTGTAGACCAGGCTGGCCTCAAACTAAGATGTCCACCTGCATCTGCCTCACAAGTGCTGGGATTAAAGGCATGTGCCACCACTGTCTGGCATTTTTATTGCTTCTTATCCCTACATTAAAATAAAAAAGCTAAAGGTTAAAACTGATGTTTGAAATTTGTATCATGAAATAGTCCAACTGTGACACATGGATACCAGCACTCTCACAGACCTCTCTCTGTCTCTCTGTCTCTGTCTCTGTCTGTCTCTCTCTGTCTTTCTCTCTCTCTTACATACACACACACACACACACACACACACACACAGACACATAGTACACACAGAGAGAGGGGCTTGGAGAGAGAGATAAGTTTTTAAATAAAAACAGGAGAAGGGATAGTTATGATTTGTCTGCTTTTCTGATGAATATTGGTGGATCTGTTACAGAGTATCATTGGTTGTAAAGGAAAGGTGTATTATTTCATATCTCAAATGATTCCTATTTCCTTTTAGTTATATATGTTTGCCACTTTGAAAGTAAAAGATGTTTTCATTCATCTTCCTCCTAATTCATCTATACTAATCAGATATCCCTATATTTCTCAGAGTTTACAGGTCTCTTAATGTTAGGAAACCAGTGTTTCCTTAAAAATACTATAAAATACTAACAGTTAGTTGCCTTGTGGTAAGTATTTTCTTTTGATTTCCTTTTCTCTCCCAACTTTTTAATTAAAAAAAAAAAACAAAAAACTTCCTAAACATCAGAATGTTGAAAAGACCAAATTACAAGCAGAAAAACTGATGAAAAAGAGAGGGTGAGGAGTGAATGCTAATAGGTGCCAGGTTTATTTCTGGGTTAGTGAAAAGATTCTGGAATTAGAGAGTGGTAATTTCACATACTATGAATAAGCTAAAACTACGGAAGTGATGAATGGTATCGCCACATTAAAGGAAAAAATAGATATGGAGATTTCTGTTTGGAACATGAGAAAAAGAGTTGTGAAAATACCTCTAGCTTTGAATTTCTATTGATAATTCATTAGTTCAGATGCTTTCTATTTTGAAATAGCTTATGATTCTAGTAAATGGAATGTAAAAATTTGTCACAAAGAATAAATACTAGAAAATGCTTCATCATTGATGAAATGTGAATTAAATATTGCTTAGGCATACAGTTAATTTCCCCTAATCATTCACCATCTAGTTCTAATAGTATCAGGCCTGAGGTAGGATAAGTCTGGACCTTATATATTTCCCCATGTTAGTAAAATGTGACAGACAAACTTTTGAAATTGTATCTTACCATTTATAAATTATTATCCAAGCCACCCTAATAAAGATAAGTACATTTATGAAAATTATCCTGAATTTATAGCAGTAATCTATTGTTTTACTTTGAAAACACTGGTCCAACAACAGCCAAACAGGATCTTTCCACCATTTGTACTTATATTTAGCATAGCATTGTAACCCAAATGGTTCTACAACTATTCTTACAGGTTGCGCTTCTTCTTTCCATTTCCTTAAATATTACAGTGTTAGAAATTAGCCTCAAATTTAAATATAATATGAAAAAAATGTAGCCAAATAGCAGTGTAGAGTAACAATATAGAAAATTTTAAGGGGAGGGGGAGGGAACAGGGATTTGTTTTAGTTTTAGTTTTTTTCTTTTCTTTTCTTTTTCTTTTCTTTTCTTTTTTTCCTTTCTTTTTTTTTTTGGG
>NC_045030.1:113574663-113575902 GCF_008632895.1 Mastomys coucha
TTCTTTTTTTTTTTGGGAGGGGAACCTGGGAAAGGAGATATTGTAGGAGATATTGTAGATAAAGAAAACATCTAATAAAAAAATAAAATATTTAAGAGGTGCCATCAGAACTAATAGGAATTCTTGTATGTTACACTGAATGTGAAATGTTACTCATGGAAACAGGTTTGAATTTTTGCTCCCCAATTGTTGTTGCTGTCCAAGAAGATGTTTGAACCTTTGGCACATGGGCATGGAAATTGAAGTAGATCATTAGTAGGACTCTGATACCAACTTTTGGTTTTGGCATGTGGTATTTAGTTCCATGTCATCTGAATAAGATGATAGAAAGTACTCATATCGCTGTGGAAAAAACTGTTCCAGCTGTCACGTTTTTCCCAAAAACATAATCACAGGTCACTCTAATTGATGTAGTTTTCAACTGAGGTTCCATCTTGCCAGGTGTGTCAAAATGATAACTAATATTAGCCAGAACACTTGGTTAATCTAGTCTTAATATAATGAAACTGGATGTTTAGTTGAATTTATTATTTTGTTCTTCCAATTGTGATATAAATGCATCTTATTCCTCACTTGGGAAATGATACCTGTCATTTATTCTGTACCAGGCTGTGGTATGTAGTAGCAATATGTAAAATATTAGTAAGATTCTGAATGAATAATATAAAGAAAATACAATTCAAAACACAAGTCTTTATTTCATCAAATTCTGTTCATTAGCTTTGTATTTATATAAGAGTACAGGTATATTATAAAATTCACATCTTTTTAAAGATGCATTGTGCGATACCATTCCCACATGACTAATCATAAAGTCTTATTGTCTTTCATTAATTCAAAGATTTAGAAAGAAAAACATACACATGTTTCAACAATAATTTAAATAAATGACATGATAAATGTCACTAATTATCTCAGATTTATTAGTCATGTCCTTAGTAAAAAATGTATATTTGGTACAAAATTATAATTAAAGTAGAGGAAATTCTACCTCTTTTCTTGAAATGCTTGCCTCTTATAATCTCTTCTTGATTAGTTATTCTTAAGAAAACAGATATAACTGAATGAGTTCAATGCCTGGTGTCTTAGTCAGGGTTTCTATTCCTGCACAAACATCATGGCCATGAAGCAAGTTGGGGAGGAAAGGGTTTATTCGGCTTACTTTCACATTGCTGTTATCATAAAGGAAGTCAGGACTGGAACTCAAGCAGGTCAGGAAGCAGGAGCTGATGCAGAGGC
>NC_045030.1:113575913-113579184 GCF_008632895.1 Mastomys coucha
TTATATGTCTTATTCTCAAATCCCTGTCAAGTTTAAGAGGAAGTTGCCTTGGTTTCTCCCATGGGATTAAAAAAAAAAGGTAAGAACAACCTTTTGTAATATTGTAAAGTATCTAGGGACTGCTTGGAGGATGATTTCTCCTTCATGACTCAAAATGTTGAAAAGGAATGTGGCATAGTTAGAGTGTCATGTTTATGTCACAGCACATTGAAAGTTACCCTTTTGTTCTATTGACAGAATCTTTTACCTTACAGAAGCTTTGCAATTTTATGGGGTCCCATTTGCTGATTCTTCATCTTAGAGCATAAGCTATTGGTGTTCTGTTCAGGAAAATTTCCCCTGTGCCTATGTGCTCAAAACTCTTCCCTACTTTCTTTTCTATTACTTTGAGTGTGTCTGGTTTTATGTGGAGGTCTTTGATCCACTTGGACTTGAACTTTGTACAAGGAGATAAGAATGGATCAATTCGCATTCTTCTACATGCTAACCACCAGTTGAGCTAGCACCATTTGTTGAAAATGCTGTCTTTTTTCCACTGGATGGTTTTAGCTCCTTTGTCAAAGATCAAGTTGTCATAGATTTGTGGGTTCATTTCTGGGTCTTCAATTCTATTCCATTGATCTACCTGCTTATCACTGTACCAATACCATGCAGTTTTTATCACAATTGCTTTGTAGCACTGCTTAAGGTCTGGGATGGTGATTCCACCAAAGGTTCCTTTATTGTTGAGAATAGTTTTGGCTATCCTGGTTTTTTTTGTTATTCCAGATGAATTTGCAAATTGCTCTTTCTATGTCTGCGAAGAATTGAGTTGGAATTTTGATGAGGATTGCATTAAATCTTTATATTGCTTTCAGCAAGATGGCTATTTTTACTATATTAACCCTGCCAATCCCTGAGCTGAGAGATGTTTCCATCTTCTGAGATCTTCTTCAGTTTTCTTCTTCAGAGACTTGAAGTCATTTTCAAACAGATCTTTTACTTGCTTAGTTAGAGTCACACCAAGGTATTTTATATTATTTATAACTACTGTGAAGGGTGTTGTTTCCCTAATTTCTTTCTCAGCCTGTTTATCCTTTGTGTAGAGAAAGGCCACTGATTTGCTTGAAATGGGAAACAACCCAGATATCCCTCAGCAGAGGAATGAATATAGAAAATGTGGTACATGTACACAATGGAGTACTACTTAGCTATTATAAACAATGAATTTGTGAAATTCTTGGGGAAATGGATGGACCTGGAGAATATCATCCTGTGTGAGGTAACCCAATCACAAAAGAACACACACGGTCTGCATTTTCTGATAAGTAGATATTAGCCCAGAAGGTACAGAAAACACAATCCACAAATCATAAGAAACTCAAGAAGGAAGACCAAAGTATAGATACTTTGTTTCTCCTTAAAAGGGGGAAGAAAATACCCATGGAAGGTGTTGTAGAGACTAACTATGGTGCAGAGACTGAAGGAAGGACAATTCAGAGACTGCTCCACCTGGGAATCCTTCCCATATCCAATCATCAAATCTAGACACTATTGTGGATGCCAGCAAGTGCTGAATGACAGGAGCCTGATATAGCTGTCTCCTGAGAGGCTCTGACAGTGCTCAACTAATACACAAGTAGAGGCTCACAGCCTTCCATTGGACTGAGCACAGGGTCCCCAATGAAAGAGCTAGAGAGAGAGCCCAAGGAGCTGAAGAGTTTGCAGCCCCTTAGGACAAACAACAAAATGAACTAACTAGTACCCTCAGAGATCCCAGGGACTAAACCACTAACCAAAGTGTACACATGGGGGGACTCATGGCTCCAGCAGCATGTGTATAGCAGAGGATGGACAAGTTGGTCATCAATTGGAGGAGAGGACCTTTGCCCTGTGAATGATCTATATCCAAGTATAGGGGAATGCCAGGGACAGTAAGCAGGAGGGGGTGGGATAGTGAGCAGGGGACATGAGAGGGAACAGAGGTTTGTTTTAGATTTTGTTTCTTTTCTTTTGTTCTTTTCTTTTTTTGGGGAGGGGAACTTGGGAAAAGAGAGATTATAAATAAAGAAAATATCTAATAAAAAATAGAAAAAAGTTTCTATCAGAATACCTATCCATGAGTGTCTGTGGACAAAATATGACACTCAGAAAAACTATAGTAGAACACCAGAGTCTCAAAGAAGAGACAGGGTAAATATTTTTTAAAAAATTGAGGCCCAAAGTTTGTGGTATACAAGGAAGCCAAAAAGCAAAACCCACCACCACTCAAAACAAAAACAACAAAACAAATGTACAACCCTGACATAAGCAAAGAACATAGGAAAAAAATTTCCTATGAGCTTTCCAGAGCTGATTCACAAAGACTTGGAGAAGTAAACATGTTCAAATGTTCTGTTCTGAAGAAAATATCAAAAAACTTACAAAAAATCATGTAATAAAAATCTTTTTGATAGAAATATACCAGAAGGCCACTACTCAAGGAACATAGACTTTGCATATACTGTACAGAAGTTTAACACTGTCTTATAAATATTAATTTTTACAAAAACCAACATTGATGCCATAACTGAATATCAGAATATATATATATATGAAAACCCAAAACTATCAAGAGAAAGATAAAATGATAAGAAGTACTAAACTTTTGTTGGTGACAGTGTGCATGTAGACTCATCAGTCAACTTACCAGAAGCTTGATTCATCTTAAAGAGAACCTCAATTGAGAAAATTCTCTCTTCAGATTGACATTTAGGGAAGTTTGTGGAGCACTTTGTTGATTAATGATTGAAGTGGGAGGGTACAGGGCTCTGTGAGAACTGCCATTGCTGGACAAGTGATCTTGGGATATATAAGAACAGGCTAACTGATGTAGGAGGAGCAAGTCAGTAAGCAGTATTCCATCATAGCTTCTGCTTCATTTCCTGCTCCCTGGTTCCTGCCTTGACATTGCTCAATCAGTAATTTGGTGTGTGCCTTGAAAATTGTAAGCTGAAATATACCCTTTACTTCCTAAGCCAGTTTTGGTCTTGCTGTTAATCATAACAATAGAAGCTTACCTAGCACTTCATGGAAGATGGAATGACTGAACTGAAAAGTCCATTAGAAGAGTTCTTTAACAATCTTGACAGAGAACGAATTCATGTATTTGAACACAAGTGTTCATTTGACACTGAATATGTGTGTTTGTGTGCATGAACGTGTGTGTGTGTGTGTGTGTGTGTGTGTGTGTGTGTGTGTTAAAGTAGGGGGAAAATGAAATGAAAAGATCTCACAAACTTAGCCCAGAGGT
>NC_045030.1:113579375-113580412 GCF_008632895.1 Mastomys coucha
GGAGACTGATTTTTTTTTTTAAAAAAAGGTAATAAAATGAAAGAGGGAAGCTATAACCTCCTAAGTAAGAAAAAATATACGTTGAAAGCATAAACCATCTATTTACTTTTATTGTGTATTATTGTCTTGGTTATTTCTTTCACAAATGTTCTTTAGTATTTATACTTTCATACTTTAGTTAGTATATTTTGCCTTGTATCTTCCTGGGAAAGGCTTTTATGTCTTCCTGTTTTGTTTTGTTTTTGTTTTGTTTTGTTTTGTTCTGTTTTTTGTTTTTTCTAACCTTATCTAGAACATTCATTTACTACTTTTTTCATATCTCCTACACTTATTTCTTTCCCTCTCATTATTACTCTAGCACCAATCTCCTCTTATATATTTCCTCTTCACTTTGGTACTTAATATTCATACAGTTAGCTCTTTAAAAAAACTATAAATTGCATTTTCCCTGTCCTAGTTATCATTAGCTGTCAAGTTAAAGCAGTCTACAGTTACCTGAGAAGGTGGTCTCATTTGAAGGATAGTCCAGATCAGATAGGTCTGTGAAGATGTTTGGGGAGGTTTTCTTGATTATCTTAATTGATATAGCAAGGCCAAGTCCATTGTATGAAGCACTGTAGTTCTGGGTTGTAAAAGAAAGCCAGCTAAACTCGATGCATAAAGCCATTTACTACTAAGCCTGATAGCCTGGATTCAATTCTCAGGTGGAAACTAATTCCAGTCCTTCTTAGAAGGGAGAATAAAATACTCATGGGAGGAAATATGGATATAAAGTGTGGAGCAGAAACTGAAGAAGGAAAGGGCATCCAGAGACTGTCCCACCTGGTGACCCATCCCATATACAATCACACAAACCAGACACTATTGTGGATGCTAAGAGGTTCATGCTGACAGGAGCCTGATATAGCTGTCTCCTGAGAGGCTCTGTCAGAGCCTGACATATACAGAGGTGGATGCTTGCATCTAACCATTGGACTGAGCATGGGGTCCCCAGTGGAGGAGTTAGAGAAAGGACTGAAGGAGCTGAAGGGGTTTGC
>NC_045030.1:113581387-113587300 GCF_008632895.1 Mastomys coucha
ACCTGCATCTGCTTCCCAAGTGCTAGGATTAAAGGTTTGTGCCACCACTGCCCGGCTCCAAACATTCTTAATGTCATTTATCTTTTTCCTTTTGTATTTTTCTCCTCACCACTTCCCCAATTAATGTTCTACTGCTTTTGCCACATTCATATAATCTGTAACCTGTTTTTGCAATTTCTAAACTGTCTTGTGACCATGGTATGTTTTATTGAAGGTTTTATACTCCCATCTTAGAAAGAAAATGCTATGTTTGTATTTCTGCATCTGGGTTACCTTATTTAGCATGATCTTATCTATTTTATCCATTTTCCTGAAAACTTCATTACTTCAGTTTTCATTATAGATGAGTATTATTCCATAGTGTACATGTTGCAAATGGCTTAATTTATCTGTCAGTTAAACGACATTAGGTAGTTTCCTCTCCCTAGCCATGTTGACAAGTGTAGCAATGAAATTGGTTGAACTGTTATCTGTGAAATAGGATGTTGACTACTTTGTGCATGTGAAAAAGAGTAGAAAGTAAAATTCAGAGACAGAATTTGAAATTGTGGCTTTCAGGAATTGTGGAGAACAGATAAAGAGTTACTCTCTATATATGCAATCTCACTTTTATACATTGAAAAATTCTGGATGCTGTGGTAGTGGTAGTCATTACAGAAGAATGTTTATTTAAGATTACTGAATTATACATTTAAGTTATTCTGCTATTAAATTACTTTAACTTCTCTCCAAAAGAAAAGGAAATGAATTGTTGGTGTTCTGTTAACCAGAGCAGGAAAGTTTCTACTAGTGGTTGACTGATGTGTTCATTTCTTCTCTTGCCAATATTACACAGTATATTTGAAGCTTTCTCAGAGTGAAGCTCTGTGGGAGGCTCATGGAGGTTATTGGTAATGCAGTTTTCTTTGTGCCAGAAAAAAAATTCGGATTTTATTGACTACAGAAGCTGTCACTGGTACACAGCATGTTGTCAGCACTTGCCATGGTACAAGATGTTCCAGTGATTCTATGAAGAGTATCCAGACAACCCTTCAGAGCTGTCAGGCTTGAAGACCTTTCTCAAACAGGTGTTTCATATCTCAGGAAAGCTCAAAGAAAGGTCATATAAATATTAGAGAAAGGATTCTGCAAAAGTTTCCAAAGCACAGTTTTTCTAGCCAGTAACATTGGGTAAGTTGCCCTTCTACCAGGGAATCTTATGACAAGTTTGCAAGACTATGGAAACACAACCCTTTACAACTTCATTTAATTGCTTTCTGGACAGGATGACAATGTGTATTCCTCACAGTGCTCATTTATTTTTGAAACATCAAAAGTCAAAAAGACAGGTTTACCTAAAATCGCTTCCTTTTGAACTATCAGTTAAGTAAACAACACTTTCATATCTCATTAGCTCAAAGCCTTGAACAAAGAAGTGGCCATCTATTCAGTGTATCAAGATATAGGTAGATACTATCTCCACTCAAGTAGTCAATTCTGTCTTCAGCAGACTCATATCCCATTAGTTATTAGTCATGATAACAGTGTGCTAATATGTAGCACATATAGACTTTATTGTTACTAACAGACAAAAGAGATAGTAACAAAAGAGTGCCAACACATATTAAAATTAATTCTTGAAAAGCAAAGGAAAGTTCAGCTTAAACAAATACTTTAATAATAAAAAAGGTGACACTAAGTTACAAATTTCATTTTTTATAAAGTTTGCAATGCATAGCATTTCTCTAGTAAGTTATATCTATAAAGTATGTGAAAAATATCTCTCCTTTGTCTTTAACTTGTCACCTCTAAATCATGCTTCAGAATTGTGTTCTATTAAATCTATGTAATACAGGTTGTAGTCATCTATAAACATACTTTGATGAAGTCTTACAGCTTGGTTTTTATCAACAACAATTTTATATGCTTGCTTATTTTAACTTTGTAATGTGAATAATTTTGTGTGTGAGAGAGAGAGAGAAAGAGAGACAGAGACACACAGAGAGAATTACATTTAGCACCTATCCGAAGGACAAATTTGCTCCTATTTTTATTATGCCAACCTCTTTAAGTTTTGTAAATTTAAAACACTGAGTTGACCCTTCGCTATCCACTTAAAAGATCTTAGACAAGCACATTATTTTCATCATTAATTTGCTGAAGTACACTTTAAATAGAAGCAGTATACATTAAAAGACTTTCAGATATTACTGGAGAGATAGTTCAGCATTTAAGAGCATTGGCTACTCTCCTACAAAGGACCTTGGTTCAAGTTTCAGTACCCATGTTGTGATGTACAACTCTGTCCAACTCTAGTTTCAGGAGATATCCTCTTCTCTCCTCCAAAGGCACCAGGCACAATATGGTGTACAGTGTGGAGAGCTTTTGGGGCTGCATTTAGAAATTTGGCAAGAATTTGTCCTTGGGCTAGGACACTAAAGTAGGCTCAGATAAGAATACTTACATTTGGGCAAATACAAAACTCAGGGTCAACTCAGCCTAGGAATGTGTGGCATTCATTTTGTATTGGTCATCCTGAGAGGCTCCCAGAAGCTGTTACCACAGGGCTTTGTTTACTGATTTGTTTGATTTTTTTGTTTGTTTGTTTGTTTGTTTGTTTGTTTTTCTCCATGTCTCCCCATTCACAATTCAGACCAGGCCCAGTGGCCTAAGCTGAAGTGTATATAGGGTAGGTTTATTTTGCCTCCTCTTTCTGTGCAGTCAGTGTAGGAACACAGCCTGTGGTGAGCACAAAGAGGCCATAATAAATCTTTTTTTTTTTTTTTTTTGGTTTTTGGTTTTTCCAGATAGGATTTCTCTGTATAGCCCTGGTTGTCCTGGAACTCTCTCTGTAGACCATGCTGGCCTCCAACTCAAAAATTCGAACTCAGAAATCCACCTGCCTCTGCCTCCCAAGTGCTGGGATTAAAGGTGTGTGCCACCTCTGCCCAGTGGTTTTTTTGTTTATTGTCTTGTTTGATTACTTTGTCTTTGATCTAAGAACTGACCCTATTCTTTGCAAGTACCTAGAATGATACAAAAGTAGACTGGAGAACCCACTTCAGCCTCAGCACTGGTTGGAGTCATGTTAGTGTTGTTTAATTGTCTTCTCCTTTTCTTTTCTTTTCCTTCTTTTCTTTTCTTTTCTCTTCTCTCCTCTCATCTCCTCTTCTTTTCTCTTCTTTTCAACTGCACATCTTTAATTAATAAAATTTACCAAAGTAAAATATACAATAAGCAACAGGGACCAAAGAGTTCACAGAAATAACCTCATGGTAAACAGGGCTGGGTAAAATCAGGGACAACAGATTTGGTAAACAGCATAATATCTAGGGGAATGTCAAATCTGTAGAGACCCTGAACCCAGAACTAGTCCTGGGATGCAAGTATTTTAGTCTCCATGGATCTTCAAAGCTTCAGCTTTTGAGGGAGCTTGAACTGATGCTGGCTCTACGAAGGTGGCAGAGTACTAGAGCTTTCGCTAGGGCTGAGTCTTATCTCTGGAGCTGAGTGCAATGTGTCTTCAACTGCTACAGATTGAACTGGATCCATGGCTTTTGTTGATGGAAATGGGTCAGTGGTTGCTATAGTCTGGATATGGGCAACCAGCACCACACCTAGAATGTTCCCCAGGCCTGATCAAGACTGGAGAAGGGATGGGAAGATACCAGAGGAGCTGAGTTGAAGAAAGTAGCCAATATCTGCTAGGCTTGGGGAAACGGGATCACCTGTAGCCCCAGAATTAATGGGGACATGACCTCCTGTGCTGGTGTACAGTGACCGTGAGCTCTCCTACCACGATTCCCAGGTGGTTTTAGACGTTCTTGGGGATGTTCCTAAAAGTGTCTAGACCTCCAGTTCTTAAGCCATATCTGGATCTGGTATTCCATTACACAATGCTCCTTGCATTCCTCGAAGGAAGGATACTTGGCCTTTTTGAAGAATCTTTCCAGCTTACTCTTTTGTTCTGGGCTATACATGGTGCACCCTCTTCACTCCTTGATAGGAGCCTTGTAGGGAACTTGTGGCCTTGGAAGGACCTGAGGACCCACAAGTGGAGCTAAGGGACAGGGGTAAACCTGAAAGCCTGGGTTCACTAGGGAACCTGGAGACATTTGTAGACCTTCAAGTAATAGAAGGATTTGTGGTATCTGGAGATGATGAGACATTAGGGGGCCTGGAGGCATTTGGAGACATTCAGGTAATAGAGGGATTTAAGTCACTTCGTGACAATGAGACACTAGCAGGGCTGGGAGATCTGGGGACTATGGAGGTCCAGAAATCCAATGTGAGGGTAGAGTTCTTAGGGGATCATTCTGTATTGGAAAACCTGGAAAATTAGTAGGCTCCTGCATCTTGGTACACTCTGATCAGGTGTTTGAGGATTTGGTCCCAGAACCTGGACTTAAATGGCTTCTGATTATTGGGCCCTCACTTCCCACCCATTCCGAAGCTGTCTTTCCTGTAGTCCTTGCAACATTCTGCTTTCTCTGTCTTTTTCTTTTCAATCCTCACACCCTAACTAAAGACTCAGTTGAATGACTGTGCTGGCTTGGTCAATATAGAATTATATGCAGACAAAACACCTATACACATATTTTCTTATTTATTAAAATTGTTTATTAAGCATAATATATTGTTTTAATTTGTATATGTTGTTATGACTCTCCATGTGAAAATTTTAATAATTATAATGTTCTTTTTTATGTTTAAAAATTGTTTTTTATATTTTTGAGATTATATGTGAAATATCATCCCCTGTGCTAGATAGTCTTATGTCAGCTTGATAACCATAATAGATTTTTCTACAACAGTTAGGAATTTTTATATTTATATTAACGATGAGACTAAAAAGATATGCAGATACAAATGAGCATGACTAAGTTACAAAATTCAGGATTATATATTTGGCTAATTGGACAGTTAAAATTATTCATGTAATAGAACAACAATAACTATAAATTGATAGACATGCTACCAGTTGTGAGTATCACATCTCTTGCCATATATAACACTAACTCATTGGTCTAATGATGTTATTTTGTATATACATAAGTTTAATTTATAAAATACAAGGCAGTTCACTAGTAAATGTAGTGAGAAAATATGATTTCCATTTTCCAACTGTAGGGTATAGGTAGAAATAATATGAGCACGTGATAATCTAACAACCCTGCTTTCAAATTCCGACTACAAATTTTGTTAACTTTACTTTAGGGAAATAACAATGTCATTTAGCCACATTATATTATGAATGACGAACATAAAATTTCCAAAGCATAGTTTTGGAAATAAAGTTATATTGAATATATACAAGTCATTTTATAGAATTAGTGTGACATAGTACATAATCAGTAATACTAGCTGCTTTAGTCAGTCATGATATGTCTTAAATTATCAATTTTTAAATTATTGCATTCTTGTTATATCATCTGGGGTCTGATGCCTTTGAAGCTGGAGAGTAGGCTGTCTACATATCTTTACTTACATTCTACAGATTTCCTCAGTTTAAGAATAGTCGCCTAATTTAAATGTTACATATTAATGTTTTGTTCATAATATTTTATTGATTCTTTGGGAATTTTACATCATGAACCCTGAGCACACTTCCCAGTCCTCCTAGGTCCAACGCTCCACCCTTGTAACATTACCCTCACCAAAGAAAATGTAGAATAAAAGAAACAAGTCCAGTTTGTGTTTGAACTATTTACTAAATTTTCTTTGTAATAATTCAAATTTAGTCAAATCAATTTAATTTAAAAGATCAGTGACTTTGATACATCTTAATTTGTGCCTGGAATTTGGTGATAATGCACAGCACCAAATCTTTGTCAATTATTTCAAAACAAAACTATTTACTTCTCACCACTTGACATGTATTTTACTCTGTGCTGGTGTGAACAAGATCATGGCAGTTGAATAAAGCAATTGGTT
>NC_045030.1:113587370-113597764 GCF_008632895.1 Mastomys coucha
TTTATATTTTTATGCAACACATTTTAGAGATACTAAATATATAAAGTTTAATATAATTAAGTGGGGTTTTTTTACTGTATAAATCAGGGCTACAGAAGATGCCAGCTTCCAACCAGCTTCTGTGTGAAGGAGTGAAAGTTCCGGATTCTTCCTCATTGCTGATGATGTTAGAACGTGGTTGCAGCATCTCTTGAACTTGTCATTTGATCACTGGATAAACAGAGTGAAGATAATTCAGTTAAAATCCATAAGCAATGATACAAAGACACCTTCCATCTTCATTTTGGATGTGAAAAAATTTTTTCCATGGGTTAGAGAAAGTGAGCATTGTTTCCATACTTTTGAATTTTACTGATTAATATAATATACACTAGAAATAGATCAAAATAAATCTCAAGACATCTCAGTGTTTCAAAGAGTATATTTACTAGATAGACACTAGTAGATATTTGTTTAAAATATTTAAATTATACATCTAATGCTAAAATTCAATAATCACCTTCTGCTGAAGTTAAGCATCATAAATTGTGAGCATGTTGACGTAAATGGCTGTCTCCAGAAAAGAGAGGTTCTCAGCAAAGAACATATCCATGTCTATAGTGCTGATTATCTAGAAATTTTACCAAGATTCAGTTTTCAGCAGTCAAAACATATAAAAAAATGTAGTTTATAAACTTTATAGAAACATTTTAAAATGGGTATAGGCCCACACATAATTCACATACTTAAAGCATGATATGATTTAAAGGTAGTTTGAAGTCAAAAGTAGATTCATTTTTAAAAGTAGAATCATTTTAAGTTGTACTGTCATTTTTTTTATCTCATGCAAACTATGTGGATGTTATCTATTCTTTCATAATAATTATACACATGAATTATATAATAAAGAATTATAACATAGATATGAATTATAACACAGATATATCAATCATGACCTAAGGAATTATCAGAGATCAGCCAATTAAGTGAAATAAAGTTAGTGAATATACGTTTGTAACCAGGTTCTACCTATGACATTTAAATATATTAGGAGAAATATAAGGTGATGAAGATATATCAAAGCAGGTTTCTAAAGGAAGTTTTTCAGGATACATTAATAAGAAAGTTGATTTGTAAATATAAATATACTGGCTTTGACTGACTGTTTAAATATTATTAAGTCATTAATATTATATAGTGCCTTAAAAATTAGTAAGATAACCAGTAAAGTGCAATAGTGGCACTTTCATTTTGGAGGTAACTGATAGCCATCTTAAGGGCTTCTAAATATGATGGAATTTGTCCCCAGTACTTTAAACCTAGCCCAACATCAATGAGGGTGAGGCCATGGGCCTAGAAGAGAACTTCTGCCACTTCACTAGCCTAGTATAATTATTAGCTGCATCCTGAATACTTAGCCTTTTATGCTGGATAGTTTTATGTCAACATAGCAAAAGCTAAAGTCATCTGAGAAGAGAGAACCTCGATTAAGAAAATACCTCCATAAAATCAGGTTGTAGGTAGGACTTTAGGCCATTTCCTTAAATTAGTGATTTTATGTGGGAGGGGCCAGACATTGTGGGTGTTGCCATCCTTGAGCTGGTGGCTATGGACTCTGTAAGAAACAAGGCTGAGTGAAGAGCAATCCAATTAGTACCATCCCTCTCATGGCCTCTGCATTAGCTCCTTACCCCAGGTTCCTGCCCTATGACTTCCTTCTATGATGAACAGTGCTGTGGAAGCATGAAAGCCAAATAAATTTTTTCCTCCCCTACTTGCTTTAGTTATGATATTATATCACACCAACAATAACCCCAACTAAGACATTTTTTAATGTACAGATTGATGTATCTGTCACTCTTAATCTAAGATGCTTCCTTTGCAGAAGTCAGAGGACATTATTGTTGTGATTATAAAAGAATATTAAGGTATGTTCTATGGGGGTGTGGTTAGGGATGGGGGAAGGGGATGTCTTGGAGGGTCCATGCCAAGGTATCCCTTCCCTCTGAGGGACAAGCCACATGATGGTATAGTATAGAATAGAGCTTATCCAGGGTATGGGGACGGGAGTTAAGAGAATAGTCGAGATAGTGAAAGGCAGAGAGAAGGAGAGAGTAGAGAAATAGAGGTAGAGGCTGGCCACAAACATGTGGATAGAGTGGTGAAGAGAATGGGGATAGAGAGGGGAAAAGGGAGCCAGAGGCAAGAGAGAGGCCAGAGAGTAAGAGGGTAGGAGAGAGAGGAGGGGACAAGCAGCCCCTCTTATAGTGGGCCAGGCCTATCTAGTTGTTGCCAGGTAACTGTGGAGAGAAGCATGCTTGGCTGTTGCCAGATAACTGTGGGGGTGGAGTACCAACAGAATACCAACAATTATAAAAGCCACACCTGGAAAAAATGCAGAGAAGAAATTTCTATGTGTTGCCCAACCCAAATTGATTTATCTATAGTACAATCATTATACCTGAAACTCATCAACACCACAAAAGATGGGGCAGAAATATTATAAGAATCAGGGGACCAAGATATATGCTGAGAGATACTGTCATCTCTGTGTGAGAGAGAAACTGTAGTCATAAAATCTCAACAATATGATTATCTAACCAAAAGCTAAAACATAGCACCAATTGACATGCCAACAAAATGGAGAAATCCTCACAAAATTTCACCCATAAAAGAGGAGCTACAGGTAATTAATTGTTTCTGAGACAGAAACAATCATTCTTCTCCAGAAGCAAACCTATAAGTTATCTAATCTCTACAGGTGAGCCTTAACATATTTGGGGAACAATGAATGATTTCATGCATATAAACCATTATAATTAAAGAATAAGAGGCCATGAAATTGAGGAGTCAAAGAAAATTGAGATGAGAAAGAATATTATGCCTTTATATGAAATGCTAAAAGAAGAAAATTTTAATTAAAATATTGCATGAAAATAATATTACCACCTTGGCCTTTATAACATTGATACAGGGGTTTTAAGAATAAATTAATATTAATGGTATTGTTTACATACATTTTCAGTGCTAACCATTAGGTATAGGAGAACCTACTGGTGTTGTGCAGGGTTGGGGAAAGGCCTCATCATGGTGTGTGTGTGTGTGTGTGTGTGTGTGTGTGTGTGTGTTTGTATATATTAAAAGTAGCATGAATTTGAAGTAGAGGAAGGAAGGATGATGTAAGGGAGGGTTTGGAGGTATAAAAGAGGAGGAAATGAAATAATTATACATGTATATATTATATATAATATATATTATAATCTGAGAAAGTAAAAGAAATAATGTTTAAAATCATAAATTAAAATTCAAAAGTTAAAGAACACTATTTTTCAAAAGATGTAAACCCCAGCTGGCTATTGTAGCTTTGTATAGCATTGAAAATACTTGGTTAATGACTTTATATTCCATGAAATTTCAAATGTGACAATGATTTTTCTATACAATGCCCTTTCTTACTTGAATGCAGCCACCTCTGTTGGGCTTCTTTAATCAGACAATATCATAACAATGTTTGTGTTCCATATGATTTCAAGTACATAACTTGTACATAAATTACCTTGAACTCAAAATGAAATGGAAACATATAAACTATACTAACAGTGATTGTAGCCTTTTCCTATAGCTCAAATTTCCTCAGGACCTTCAAGAACTTCTAGTTCTTTGACATGCTTTGATTGGATTATCATATACATCCAAGTCTCTAGAACATCCTATATTCATATTATCACATCATCATCCTGAATATTGCCTCAGAATGAAAGTGTTACCTAAAGGATGACACTGTTCACACATGTTACATGCATAATAATTCTGAGGTTTAACATTATGTTGAGATATTTAGAAAAAGATATTTGTTAATGTTATAAAATGATTTATTATATTATCTAATTTCTATCTTGATCCCCCCAAAACTATTCTCTCTTCAAAAGTACAGAAGAAAGTTTTCTAGCAAACTTCTATATAACAGTGTTGTCTTTCTCTCTAGTTGGGCCTGAGAGAATGAATTATAAGCCATGACATTTGTACAGAGGTTATTAGAACAATATCTTCTTCATTGTTTTTGAGAGTATAATGCTTGTTCTCACATGCTAGTGCGTATATATACATACATGCATACATACACAATATATATATATATACATACATACATAACATATATATATATAGTATTAGTTACTGTTATCCTTTTGTGACTGAATATCTTTGAAGATAACACACAGCATGGAGGGCCTAGTTTTGCTCATGATTTGGGTAAACACCATCCATTATGGTAGAAAAATCACGACAGTGAGCATCTCATGTTTGTACGAATGTGTGAATGGGATTTCTTCCTTATCTCCTGAAGGAAGAGAAACAGAGATAAGAAAAGCAGAGTTAGACTATAAGCCTTAAAGTCTATTCTGCCCCTACCTCCAGACATACCAACTAATGATTCCTCAGCCTTCTGAAATAACATCAACCAGTAGGGAACTTACTGACCCAGGTTTGCCTATAGTAAGCATTTCTTTTTCGGACTACAATGGGTAGCAACCATCCTCCAGTTTTGTTGTTGGTGGTACATGTGTCTTTTCTCTTGGGGTGGCTGATGCCATCCTAAGCTTAAAGCTTTCATTTAAAAATGCCACATATTCTGGCATCCCCAGGACTATAGGCTTTCCACTGCCCCTGAGGCTTCACCTTCACACACAGCCTTATCCAAATACTTCTAAAGAACTTTATGTAGAGTATATAACCCTGTTATAGAACGTGTGGCCTAAATGACTTTCGGTAACATTGTTACATCATTAATACATCACTCTTTCCTTTTGCATGCCTACAAACCAACACCATATAGACCAGTGGTTCTCAGCCTTCCTAATCCTGAAACCTTTTAATATATTTCCTCATGTTCTAGTCACTGCCAACCAGAGAATTATTTTTATTGTTACTTTGTAATTATAAATTTTGCTTCTTCTATGAATCCTAATGTAAATAAACTAATATGCAGGATATTTGACCTCAGGGACAGTTGTGTTACTCCCAGGTTGAGAATTACTGATGTAGATCATGCCAAACTCTTCTGCTAGCTTGAGATAAACCTTGGCTGGCCTAGGTCCATGGCTGCAGAGGCCACTGTTTGCCACTTGAGGCTGAACCTGGAAAGATAATTTCCCAGGCAACCCTGCTAAAGCAGGATATCACATGTCACAGACAGCTTTTTGTCAATGTTGTGTTTTTCTCACACTGTAAATGACAGAACAGTAAACACCTGGCTTTGGTCTGAATGTTATATTTTCTTAAATATTCCTCTGACAAACAAATTAGTTCAATATCTTTTAATTCAGTCTCACAAAAATTTTCAGTGTACATGTAGAAAACTAGAAGACTATGACAGAAAAAGTACAAATGTTTTCTTGCCCAAGTAATGATACAATACTTGTTTTCTGAAACCGAGTGAGTCCATCTCCGTTGTCTGACTTTCTGTAGGCATCTGATCTCATGGCTTACCAGAATATTCCATTAATCTATGTTTTAAATAATTTAAGGATTTTCCAATTTATATTTCCAACATTTTGAATATTTTGCCTAAAAACCACTCACACAGGCTTACATTCCATGTGCTCAAGTTTATCACAGCAAGTGTTATGTTTATTGGCACAAATCTTCTGTTATTAGTGTTTTTTTTTTTCCATCACTAAAGGCATATACTCAACAAAGCAACCTACAGAAGGAAGGAATACTTTGACTTATAGTTTCATGTAAGGAATGCTGGAATCATGGTAATATTGTAGAAGAACTCCTCACTGCCTCATATCTTGCTGAATACAGAGATAGGACTGGAATTGGAGCCATGTAACATAACAAAAGTCTCAGCTTTGAGAGATTCAGTTCCCATATCAACAAGCCACCTCTGGTCAAAGATTCTACAAGGTCCTAAAAAGCATGATTTGTATAATGAGCTAAATATTGAAACAATGAGACTGTGTTGGGTATTTTACATTCAAACAAGAGCATTTATGTTCTTATATAGACCACAAAGATTAAGTACCCTAGGGCATGTTCGTAAGAAACAGAGGTTTCTGACTGACTCTAAGAATCAATCAGGAAGTTTGAGCTCTTTAAGGTTATGAATTTTACATGAGTGTAACAAGTGTCTACTGATTTTAATGACTTTTTTGAAGCTGTTGTATCAGCTTAGTCCTTATTCTAACATGTTAGAGAATAATGCTTGCTTTATTAAGTTAGCTCAATGAAGGTAAACATTAATAATTATAAATTAGATCGAATTTCTTTGTATTTATTTGGTGTCACTGAAATATTATGAAATATCTGCTAATAAGATATGATTGTCTTGCTGTGTTTCTGCCCAGAAACCTCATAAGGAAGTACTTATTTATAGGTTCTTCTGTTTCTTGTTAATATTCATTTAAATTCTTGGGTTATCTAGAATAGCCACATGATAAAAAGAATAGAAATCAGTGGAAAAGTTAGTTCTTTTGACCAGTTGGAAGGGATAGAACAAAGTAGATACTATTTCATCATTATCCTTTTAAAATTGACTGAAATGTTGCCTATCCAGCAAATTAAGGAGAGAACATATGTTTGCACCATTTTGCTGATTCTCCACTGTTTGAGGGTTAGTCTTTGCCTTATTATCAGAAAATAGTACCCATCCTTCCCCATCCAATACAAAATTACTATTTTATGGTCTTTTGTAGAAAATTGAATATTTTCTCATTTTTCTTATTTGGGGAATTCATAATATTTAGTAATTGATATGGTACCATTTGCATTAGAGAATATAACTCTGTTTACTATTATCTTCAAGTGGGATCAAAACAACAGAGCAGTAGAATATGGCATGCAGGGTTCAGAAATATGTATAGATAGAATGCACATGGGGTTGGTTGTTATTTTGCCTAGACTGTACTTCTAAGTTCTTAGAACAAGATGAAGGAAACATTTTTCTTTCTGTTTTCTGTACTATCAAATAAGTATCCCCATGATTAGAGAACGATTATCAGTTTATTTGCAGTTTTCCATTAATTAAGTGAGAAACAGCAGGCATACTATGACCTACAATGTTACAGAGAAAATAAACAGCTGCTACTTTGGAATACTGAAATGGAACATCACAATAGCCCTAAAATATTTCCATAAGCAAAAGTTCTTAAAATACCAGAAAACAGAAGTACTCATCCAATGGAGCTATGTTGAGAAGATGAACAGTGAAAACAATAACTTAGAAATTGGAATGTAGTGAATGCTTTAATTTATTTCAGGAATAGTTCATATTCCCAACTGTTTTTCTTGTTACTGGAGACTTGAAATTCATGAGAATGTCTTGGAACAAGTTTGAAGCCCAATTTGTTAGGCCACTTCTCAGTGATGAAGGGAAACATACATATTAGTTCTTCCCCACTGCTTGAGTAATTGAAGGTCTGAGCCCAGCAGGGTCAGTTAGCTTTGAATGAGGCTATTATGATGCATGACTTATCTCAAAGTACTTATTTTCCCTGAAATGTCAAAATAACACAAGAGCAGGCAAGTTTTCCATCTTTAAGGTGAAACCTGCCTATCATCACACCTTTTCCTTCAAGAGAAAAATGCATGTGCAAGTCCTGATGCTTTATTTACTAGTTCGCAGCAGACTAATAAAGGGAAGAAGAGGAAACTCTCCAATTTTAAATCTTCATGTCTCAGTTTGCAAGGATGTGTACTGCTTAGCACTGAATAATTACTAATAAATATTTATAAAAAGAAAGTATCACATTTAAAATACTTATGTATATAAGAGTCTTTATGGTGTTTGCTTGTGAGTCGTTGGGTATATTTCCAGCTGTCACATTTGTTCTTATGATATCAAATTTACAAGGAAAATTAAATAGTAGTGTTATATTCAGAGATGAGGAACTCCGTTTTATTCTTGAAATACTTCCTACTACTAAATAGTATTAATTTTGGAAGTGGGAAATGTTTTTAAGATCAATTTAGGGTATTTTTAAACCAGCAAACACTGTAACATATAATATCCTATGATTTTAATAAACATAATACAATAACTAAAACTATTTCATTGTCATATTTACTACAAAGCATATTAATTGGTTGTAAGAATGCTTGAAAGCATTACTCTTAGAAATTATCAAGTGTATCAGATATTATTAATGTATAATAGATCTCTTGAAATTATCATTTGTCTTTACCTTAAATTTTAGGACTTTTGTACTGGGTGTTAGTTTATCCAGGATTGGAAAACCCTAATTATTTCCCATAATGGTTTATTTTATATTACCACCAACAATAATCATTATCTTATTCTTTATAAAAATAGTCTTCCTTAATCTATTTTTTCTGTGATGATTAATGATATTTGGTATTTTTAAAATATCTTCTTCTTTTGAGGAATGTCTATTTCAATTTCTTTGCCTATTTTAATCCAGTTATTTGCTTTCTTACTCTTGGATCATCTGTGTTTCTTACATATTTCGAGTATTGTCTAGACCAATTCCATTGAGATTTCTAAATTAACTTCTGTAGCATTATAATGTCCGATCTTTTATTTTAAAATAGTTCACATGTTTTGAGTTTATATTTATGGAAAAGGTATGAAATAGAAATACAAGATTTTTTTTTCTTGTACTCATGGTTATCCAGTTTTTCTGGAATCATTTATGAAGTGATTATCTTTTCTTACGATGTACTTGTGATATGTTCATCAAAAATCCATTGCTTATAAAGACATGGGTAAAGATCTCAACTTCCTATTTCTGTTCCATGGATCTATGTCCCTCTTTATATAAGAGAAAACCTCTTTGGGTTTTCTGTATCTACTGAAATGACCTTGTGAAGATTGCCCTTCATTGACTTTGTATAATGTAGTGTATCATAAATCTTTATTTCTTTGTACAGAATTATCTTTGCATCCTAGGTATAACTCCCATCCCGTTCAGTAATGAACTTAACATGCTGTTGAATGTAATTGCTATTATAGAGAAACTTTTTGCTTCTATGTACCTCATTAATAATGGCCTATATTTTACTATTACAGTAACACCAGATTCATAAAATACCTTATGTGGGATTCTCTATCTTTTCCTTGCTTTAGGTTAATTCAGAAGAACAAGTTTATGTTAGCATTCCATTGCTCTGAAAATAATGATATTTTGACATCCCTGATAAAATTTATGCTCAATATTATGTATTATGATTTCAAAGTATTTTGTGATATTCCAGCTGTTTTTCTCTAATTGTTTTTCAGTTGAATTCAATTGTGAACTGGGAACATATATAAGATGATTACTATTCTTAAAATTGTTTAAAGTAGGTTTTATGAGCCTACTCATAAAACTACTCAAAAGTTTGTTGAATGGTTCTAACAGATTATAGGGAATGTATAACCTAATATAGTTTCATTAACTAGTCTAGAGATATAAATTATATAAGTCTAGTTGTTGGTGCTGTAGAAAATAGCTATGTTCTCATTAACTATCTGTCTCTTGAATTTGTCAAACTTTATAGAACGGTGTTTAAGTCTCCAAATTTTATAGGAGACTAATCTATTACTTGCTATAATTGTATCCTTTTCTTCTTTATTTTGATGATGTATTTTTACTGTATACATATATGTGTTGGTATTTGTGTCAACTTGACACAGGCTGGAGTTATCACAGAGAAAGGAGCTTCAGTTGGGGAAGTGCCTCCATGAGACCCAGCTGTGGGGCATTTTCTCAATTAGTGATCAAGGGGGTAGGGCCCCTTGTGGGTGGTGCCATCCCTGGGCTGGAAGTCTTGGGTTCTATAAGAGAGCAGGCTGAGCAAGCCAGGGAAAGCAAGCCAGTAAGAAACATCCCTCCATGGCCGCCTCTGCATCAGCTCCTGCTTCCTGACCTGCTTGAGTTCCAGTCCTGACTTCCTTTGGTGATAAACAACAATGTGGAAATAAGCTGAATAAACCCTTTCCTCCCCAACTTGATTCTTGATCATGATGTTTGTGCAGGAATAGAAACCCTGACTAAGACAATACAAATTGAGAATTTGTATGCTTTTTTTGGAAAATTGACTTTTTTATTGCTGTATACTTCGCATTCATGTTTTTCTCAAATATTAACATAAGATCTTAGCTAAATGAACTTTAACAAAATGTGGGACTTTATATACTTGACATGGTCTCCGTTGAAAATTTAGTTCCTAAATGTGTGTACACAGAGCACTCAAAAGTCTATCAATTATAATTCAGGATTTCCTTCACTGTTACCAATTTCCATGGTAGTTTCTATGTGTGGGTTTCTGTTTCAAGTCATAAATCTCTGTATTCTACTGCCTTTTTATTGGTCATTTTATTTTTTTGCATTTCAAATGTTAGCCTCCTTCCCAGTTTCCCAACACGAACAACTATCCCACCCCCTCCCTCTGATTCTATGAGGGAGCTCCCC
>NC_045030.1:113597781-113603160 GCF_008632895.1 Mastomys coucha
AGAAACATCAAGCATCCTCAGGACCAAGGGCCTCCCTTCCCATTGATGCCAGACAAGGCCATCCTCTGCTGCATATGCAGCTAGAGCTACAGGTCCCTCCATGTGTACTCTTTGGTTGGTGGTTTAGTCCCTGGGAGCTCTAGGGGGGTGTCTGGTTGTTCTTCCTATGGAGTTGCAAACCCCATCAGCTCCTTCAGTCCTTTTCCTAACTTCTTCATTGGGTTCCCTTTGCTCAGTCTGATAGTTGGCTGCAAACATCTGCATCTGTATTGGTCAGGCACTGGCAGAGCCTCTCAGGGACAACCATAACAGACTCCTGTCAGCAAGCATTTCTTGGCATCAGCAGTAGTGTCTGGATTTGGTGTCTGCAGATGGGATGGATTCCTAGGTGGTGCAGTCTCTGGATGGGTTTTCCTTCAGTCTCTGCTCTACTCCTTGTCCCTGAATTTCTTTTAGACAGAAGCAAATTCTGGGTTAATATTTTTGAGGTGGATGGGTGGCCCTATCTCTCAACTGCGGCTATGCCTATCTACTGGATATGGCCTCTACAGGTTCTATATCTTTTGTTGGGTATTTCAGCTAATGTCATCCCTGTTGGGTCCTGGGATCCTCTTGCTTTACTGGCATCTGGGACTTTCTAGTGTTTACTCCCAGTTCTCCATCCCCCATTGCTGCATATCTCTGTTCAATTTTGATACACATGACAGCCTTGTCCCCTGTGACTTCACTTCTCTGAAAGTGAAGAACTGCTGGCTGATTTTTCTGTTTGCTCTGCTATTTACTTGTTAAAGCAGCATGATGTCCAATCACTCTATAATCTAAATCTAATTTAAACTGTCTGTTGGTTTTTTTTTTTCATTGTAATATTTGATAGGTTATCTTAAGATTTAGGGGTATTGCTGATCTTTCCTTTCCTTTCCTCCTTTGTTTTCTTTCTTTTCTTTTCAGACTGTCTAATCATTTGGTTTGTGTGCAGGAATATTATATACTATGTGATAGCTTGTTCTCATATTTCTTTCAGTACTACTTTAACATATTTCAAGTACCTGAGTTGTTCTTATTTATATAGGACAGTGTCTTATATCCACAGCTGGCCTCAAATTCATCAGACAGTTGGGAATGACCTTAAACTCCCAATCTTCCTAACTCCACCCTTGGAAGACTGAGACTATGGGCATGCTGTACCATGTCCACTTTTATGTATTTGTTAAGTATTGAATTCAGAGCTTTCCAGAAGCTGAGCAGATACTCTATTAACTGATCATCCTGCTCAATCTATAACATTTGAGTTAAAGTCAAATATGTCCTGTGGCTGTTTCTCTGGGGATTTTTAAAATTCAATACATTTACTCTTGTATATGAGTAGAAAATGAATATACTCTTGTATATTTTCTTGCCATATGTAGTATTATTTAAATAAAACTATACACTTTTAGTGTTTCCATCTTTAAAATCCCATTCTTTGCCTCTCATTTGAAGGTTAGTTGTTGCTCTTTGTGTGTGTGTGTGTGTGTGTGAGTGTGTGCGCGCGCACGCGCGCACTTTATTTGTTCAGTGCTTTCCTAAACTCTTTAAAGTCTGTATTACTTTTCAGGTATCGTGATTTGATGTCTTCTTTCAATTATCTTAATGGTCTTCTAAATATTAGATTTCCTTCAACTCTTATGGCCAGTAAATCTCCCAGTCTTTATATAAAAAGATTTATTTATTTATTTTTATATATGTAAGCTTGTGTGTATATGTGTGTGCGTGTGTGTGCGTGTGTGTGTGTGTGTGTGTGTGTGTGTACATACAGCTGCGTGCAGGTGCCCACAGAGAACAGAAGAGGCTTTCAGATATTAGGGGACTGAAGTAAGAGGCAGTAGTGTGCCACCTGATGTGGATGCTGTCAACTAAACACTGTTTCTTTGTAGCAATCAGCAGGCACATTTAACTACTTCAGGTCTCTCAGTCTTTGATGAGTGGTTTTATGTTTGTGTGGGGACATAACTTGAAAATTCAGCCAAGAATTTTACCCTTGTGTTATAGTCCTTCGATCTCACTCACTAACTTTTTAAAGTTTCAAATTGAGCAAATGTTAAGAGAAGTGGTACTTCTGAGTATATATAAAGCATAGGAATATCCACAGCATTGTAGAGTTCCAGAGTTTTTTTTTTAGATTTTTCTTTTTTTAAAAGAATAATTTATTTTATGTATAAAAGTACATTGTAGTAGTAGTTACTTCCCATATTCAATCATCAAACCCAGACACTATTGTGGATGCCAGCAAGTGCTGGCTGACAGGACCTGAGATAGCTGTCTCCTGAGAGGCTCTGCCAGTACCCGACTAATACAGAAGTAGAAGCTCACAGCCATCCATTGGACTGAGTACAGGGTCCCCAGTGAAGGAGTTAGAGAAAGGACCCAAGGAGTTGAAGGGTTTGCAGCCGCTTAGGATGAACAACAATATGAACTAACTAGTACCCTCAGGGACTAAAACTACAACCAAAGAGTACACATGGTGGGTCTCATGGTTCCAACAGCATGTGTATAGCAGAGGATGACCAAGTTGGTCATCAATGGGAGGAGAGGCCCTTGGCCCTGTGAAGGTTCTATGACCCAGTGCAGGGGAACAAAAGAGCCAGAAAGTGGGAGAGGATGGGGTGGTGAACAGGGGGAGGGGGAAGGGAACAGGGGATTGTTTTAGTTTTGAGTTTTTCTTTTTCTTATTTTACTTTTCTTTTTTCTTTTGGAGGGGAACCTGGGAAAGGAGATATTGTAAATAAAGAAAACATCTAATAAAACAAAAATACAAAAAAATTAATTATTTTATGTATAAAAGTATACTGTAGTAGTAGTTACCTTCAGAAGAGGGTATCAGATCCCATTACAGATGGTTATGAGCCACCATGTGGTTGTTGGGAATTGAACTGAGGACCTCTGCAAGATCAGTCAATGCTCTTAACCACTGAGCCATCTCTTCAGCCCTCCAGTGATTTTTCTTTGCAATCTAATCATAGGTCTTAATGTATTCCTGAAGTCTATCTTTTTAATTTTAAGAAACTTTGTTACTCAGTTGTTTTTATTTTTTTCTGAAATTTTGACTTCAGCTAACCACAATTTCCTTTAATTTTCTTTGATAAAGTTTCATAAGGAAAGGGTTGTTTACATTGACAAGATAAGCTTCAAGTCAGCTATATATTCAACACTGTAACTAAGGCCTTCCAAGAACCCTCTAGTCATTTCAAATAATAATTCTCTAGAAGTACTGTCTGAAAGAACTATAGCTCTCTTTAGCTCCCTTAAATGGTTGTCAAACTTCTTGATTTAAGGAGTCTCTGAACTGTTGACATTTAAACAGGCAAAGGAGGAAACAGGGCACAAGGAAAACTTCCATAGAACTCAATATTCTTGTTAAGATACACTGATTTTCTTGTCTCTTTGGGATTTCTATATTTTATTCTATATTGTTAATATTTCAAATTTCAATGCATATTGATTGTGACATTTTAAAACTTTGTTCTCATTATTTTATATAGGAACAGGTTTTCAGAAATCCTTAGTTGTCCATTTTTTGCAATACTTGTAATCTTAAATCTATACAGTTAAGTTTTCCAAAAATACATTTTGAATTTAAGGGTATTCAAAACACCCCATTGTAACTTCCAAATACACAATTTTGAAAAATAAATTTCTTTTTCTTCTTGCCATAATCTTAATTCTTTTTCTTTAGAAAGTACATATTTCTTTGAAGAATAACATTTGTTATATAGTATAATGTTTTGGTAAAAGAGAAATATATTCATACTTTTTCAAATATTAAAACAGTCCTATTAAGCTTTCTTCACTTTAGTTTTTATGAAGTAAAATGGAAAAAATTACCTTTTTCAAAATAAAATGGCTTTTATTATTATTTATTCTTTTTTTTACTAAAATCCACTATACATGGAACTCTTATTTTAATATTAAAAAATGATTCAGAAATATGGTACATCAATATAACTTTTTAAAAGTTTTATTTTAATCATTGGTATAATAGTGTTTGTGCACACAATTGTGAATCCAGTGCCCCAAATGGGTAGGATAGTATGTCAGATCCCAAGATACTGAAGTTCCAGACAGTTGTGAGGCACCTAATCTGGATGACGGGAACAAAACATGGGTCTTCTAAAGGAGTAGCACATGCTCTTAATTGTTGAGCCTGCCTTACAACCTTATATATGCAATTTTATATAATACACATTTGTCACACATTGACTTATCAACACTTAAGTACTTTTTTGGCATCACCTGCAGGAACAAAAGAGAAAACAATAATGTGCACATGGTAAATGCACAGAATTATTATTATAAATGAAACATTAAGAAGTTCAGTGTAGCCAGGCAATGGTGTCACATGCCTTTAACCCCAGAACTTGGGAGGCAGAGGGAGGTGGATTTCTGAGTTTGAGGCCAGCCTTGTCTACAGAGTGAGTTCCAGGACAGCCAGGGCTATACAGAGAAACCCTGTCTCAAAACCCCTCTGACTCTCCCAAAAGAAATCAATATTCAATACTAGGATTTTGAATTATAATAATTCTGAATGGTTTTGTAAAGAAATATATATCTAGAAATTGTTGACTGTTGGCACTAGAAATGGCTATAATTTTAAATTGTCCTCAGAACACTTAGTAGAGCATTTAGCTCCTATCTTCTAACAATTCTTATAGTGTTTAGGTGATTCAATGCCTCTTCTAATTATTCTAGTTAAGTTGCTACTTAACTGTCTGTTCTCTTTTCCTATTATACTCCAAGTGATCCGTTTATTCTCATATTATCTGGGTCCTTTGTACTAGTTAGTATTGTGTAACTTGGAGCTTATATATCTATAAGAATTAATATAATGATAATGGTTTTACCTCATTTTTAGAGCAAACAGCTCTCATTTGTACTTATAGCACTGTAGTGAACAGTCTTGTGAGAATCACGTTGCATTAGCAAAGTATCCAAATAAAAATCTAGATAATCAAAATATTTAACTCACTATATGGTTATAATAGTCAAATCACATATCTGCACATTAGTTCTTTTTAAGAGTTATAGAATGAAAGGTACTTAACAGTTATCTTAAATTTGTAGAGTCAAATGTTTCATGACGTTTCCTTGTAAGACATGAGCATACTACTGTCTATATATTGATAAAAACAACTTATAAAAGAAACAGTTCCACCAACACCCAACTTGGAGAATCAATGAGTTTATTAGGTTTACTTACAGGTCATTGGTAAGAAGATGCTTACAGAAGCAAGACTCAAAGGCACTTGCATCATTGAAAATCCTATCCCAGCATGAATGATAGTTCACAAGACTGCAGGAGTAGAGTTTCTTGTACAACTTGCAGACAGCTTGTTCTGTTGGAGA
>NC_045030.1:113610106-113612028 GCF_008632895.1 Mastomys coucha
GCGGCTCCCCTGCAACTCTTGGGGTCTGTGCCTCCCTGCTGACTGTTCCCGGCTTAGGAACTCACCGGCGAGAGTTTCTTTTAACTAGCAATTGTTATTACTTATTTAATACTGGGAAGCAGGCTTATAAATATTTTAGCTTTAGAAATTTCCTAAATTTGTGAATTGTGTACTTCTTGAGCTTTGTAAGTTTTGTGTAATTCTGTCTTAAAGGACCTCTCTCCAGAATGAAATCTTTCAAATCCCAGGAAATTACTGCACAACACTAGGTAAATATCACTCTAATCAATGACATCGACTGTGTCAATTACCATCTCTGTTTCTGGAATGAAGTTAAATACAAAATAGTTGCTACTCTAAAAAGTCTCTAGATATATTTTGGAAGAATTGATAAAAAGATTGTAAGGCTGATACTTATACACACACAAGTGCTACCTAACCTGAAAAGAGAAATAGTTTAAGAATGAAAGAAGGAAAAGAGGGGTGAGGGAGTGATATAGGGAGGAAAAGTTAAAATTTAATGTCCATTTAAAGAATCATAGGAAAACCTAATACAGTGTTTCTTAAATGTATATATGAAGGTAATCTAATGAAATTAGTCAAATAACAGGAGAGACAGAGCCTCAACTAGACATCTCTCAGCACTAAATGAATCCTCTAGTTTTGAGAATGGGTTGTATCTGATTGAGTTTTGGTCAAAGGGGTTCAACAGGAACCCCTAAACAACCTAGGCTATTGCCATGAATATTGGTTGCTCTCTGCAAAGTGATGGCTCATACTATTGCAGAAAACAGCACCTAAATAACTCAGGGAAAGTTGAGCAAATCCCTACCTAGAACCTTCAGCCCTACAGACTGGTATTCACGTTATGGAAAGATTCTCTGTAAGCTACCAAAGGAGCCTAGCTTACAAAGCCTTTGATATACAATGGTGAACTGCATACAAGATCCACTAGTGCAATAGTGGCACAAAGTTTGTGGGCTGAAACAACCAATATCTGCCAACCTCTGCCTGGAGAGGGGTTCTGAGGAATGGGTGTATGGGAGTGGTGAAACAAACCACTCAAAGACAAATCTTTGGTCCAAGCTGGTGACCTAGGTTCTGCTTGAGACAGCTTTGTGTTTTACTTCACTATTTCTCTGTTCTGCTCTCTGGAGATCTCCAGACAGCTCTCTCTTTTTTCTGTGCTAGAGACAGTTATTAGAACAGTTCTCTTGGTATTCTAAAAAATTCTCTGGATAACTCATTTCTAAGCCTTTTATTTTACATACAAATCCAGTCATTTATTGCAGGTTTCCTTTGGTTATCCCTTGAATCAGCGGGTGACCCCAGCCCCTTAATTCTCAGGAGACAGAAAGGATACAGTTTCCTTTACGTTGCAAAAGAATTCAGAGATCAGCCTGCCTTTATCCAAAACAGACTTCAGTTAAACTAGCTGGGCAGGATTCCATCTTCAAATTACCATTTCTATAATACTTTGGACAAAACTTGCTCTTTCTCAGGCCAACCCTGAACTCTGGAATCTCTTTGTTCTTGTGAGCACAAACAAAACCTTAGCTGGTTGGGGTCCCCTGCAATTTCCACTCTGGAAATCTCTTTATCTCCTTCCTGAGTATCTTTCTGTCAAGGTGGTTCACATGAAGCTGCTTTTGTGCATTTAGATTCACGAAACCTCTCATATAATTCATATTGCTGCCTTAATGGCTGTCCTAAAGGTCTCAGCAGTTCCCATTTTGCTGAGAAATTAGCCACGCCTTTGCCTCCAGAACTCATGCCTTCTCTGATGTTCATGGAGTCATTACCATTAAGTGCAAGGACACTCATTGAAAGTGAAATAGAAGATATGTATGTTATTGAAAGACCCCCAGAACTGGGGAAATCCTTACTCAAGTCTCGGGATGACGCGACCACCCAATGACTCA
>NC_045030.1:113612729-113631959 GCF_008632895.1 Mastomys coucha
GCCTTTCATTATTATGCAAACAAGCATTATATCCACAGCAACCACTGACATTCTTGGAGGCCCACACCTGTTGTCCCTGTCCCAGGGTTAGGAACCACACCATTCGTTCCCTAATAAGCCTATTCCTGACCCAGAAAATAACTGAATGGGTTTAAAGCCAACTCTATGATTACTCTGGAGGCCAAGTACATGAAACTAGGTAAGCCAGGATACTAGGAGAAAACGAAATACTTCTCTTAAGCTAGTGGTGTACAGTAAATGACAACTAGTGCCATTCTGCTGTACTCATAGATCAGTATCTTACTCAGCTATCCTCATAGATACTTCTTCCAGCAATAGATGGTAACAAATACAAAGCGACACCACTGGACAGTGTGCAGCATGGTAGGAAGAGAATTCTCTTTTAGGTCACTTGGTGGATGGTGGTTGCTTTAACAAGAATGCCATGTTTGTGAATTTAGTATATTTGGTGGATGATACTGATTAAAGACAAAATCAAATTTTAGGCATTAAAGTAGAACTACCCTTTGAAGAAATCAAGAAACTCTCACAGAACAAAATAGCTTATGTTAGTGAAATGCTTCAGATTTTGGTAGTATAAAAATATAAATGTATATAAGGTTCTTCCCAGTGCAAAAACAATCTCTCAAAAACAATATCAGAAGATGAGCAGTTAAGAATATTTGCTCCCCTTAAAGTGGACCAGGGTGCAATTCCCAGCACCTACACAGCAGCACAAAATTACCTGTAACTCCAATAGCAGGAGACTGACCCCACTCTTCTGGCCTCTGTGTTTCACATGTATACATGCAGGCAAAACAATCAGTTAATTCTTGATTGTTGATGATAACATGTACTTCAGATGCAATAGCCAGTGATCCTGAACTGCATCTTACTTGGAAGCTTTCTCTTTGAGAACTAGTTTTCATAATACTGGACATTGATAATCAGGTAAACAACCAATAGTCTTATCCAACTGCAATGAAAAACAAGGAAATCCTGAAGAACTATATATGAGAGCAACAGAGGCCTTCATATACCAGAGTGACCAACTTTTCTTTAGTTGGATTTAAGGCTTTCTCAAGGAGAGGAAACTCTTACCTATACTGCAAACGTACCAGTTACACAGAGCTGATGATGTCATATATCTTGGTGGAGAATTTACTACTGCCACTTTACAACATAACCATAATTCCTGAGTACATTCCAAAAATTTATCCTTGTACTCACAGCTCTTACCTCTCATTAAAGAAACTACTCTGTAGGAGCAAACAGACCATTATAGAAAATAACTGATCAAAATTTAGAGAATAAGTGATTGTAGAGTCCCCAGTCGGAACTTACAGATCTATGATAAAACTTTTTTTATTGGATATTTTTTTTATTTACATTTCAAATGTTATCACATTTCCCTCCTTCCCAGAAACACCCTATCACATCCTCCCTCCTCCTGCTTCTAAGAGGGTGTTCTTCCACCCCCACATCCACTCCCACCTCATTGCTCTTTATTCCCCTACGCTGGGGCATCTATTGAGCCTTCTGAAAGGCTGGAGAATTTTAGAATTTTAAAATAAGAACATTTAATAGAAATGTGTCAGTAAGAATGTATTATGTATAACCTTTACCTAGTAGGGCATGGAAAACCTGTAAAGAGCCAAAAATGTAGACTAGCCAGTTTCAGGAACTTAGCTAACTCAGAGCCTCTGGGCTCTGGTTCCCAATACCTGCCCCTCCTGACTGATACACAATGAGGGCGGAACTAGGAATGGAGGTCTACTGGTTTACGAGGCTCTCCACCCTGCGGAGGTTCTCCACCCTGCCGACCAATAGATGAAGATTACATTCCTAGAAGGAATATGTTCCCCTCCCTAACTGACTGATTACCTTGGGTTGGGTCCTTTTGAAATTTTCCACTGTTTTTTGTTATGTTTCCTTGGTAACCCCCTCGTCCCTCCTAGTTTGTGGTTTTTCCTTTTAAATACTCCTCACTTCTTGTGTTCGGGGTCGAACTCCTCTGGCCTATAAGGTTACGAGATTGACCCCAGTACTGGCCTATCCCAAATAAACCTAGTACGCTTGCAGCAAGATCGGTGTCTCATGAGTTATTGGGTGGTTGCATCATCCCGAGACTTGAGTGAGAGTCTCCCGAGCTCCGGGGTCTTTCACTTCCATCAAATCTTATGAAATAATTCAAAATATTCTTATCATTTATTATAGATAAAAGGTTTTCTTTTTCACAATGAAATGCACTCTAGCAAAGCAAACAATTTTCTCTGAAAGTGTAAATATAAAATCATGAATTTGTTACATGTATGCATTTGATATTCTTGAGGCAATATATTCTACCTATAGATTTTAGATTTAAGATAATGAAGTAAATCTGGGCAGTGGTGGCACACGCCTTTAATCCCAGCACTTGGGAGGCAGAGACAGGTGAATTTCTGAGTTCGGGGCCAGCCTGGTTTACAGAGTGAGTTGCAGGACAGCCAGGGCTACACAGAGAAACCCTATCTCAAAAAAACATAAAAACAAAAAACCAAAAAAACAAAAACAAAAACAAAACATAATGAAGTTAAAAACTATGGAAATAAAGAGAATGACTAGATTAAAAAATCACAGATAACGTATAAGCACTTCATAACAGATCTCTAATTCTTGTGGAAAACTGATGGGAGGTGCTTTAAAATTTAGGAAATGTCACTTCAAATAATTTAGTGTCCATTGTTGCCTATTCATGTGTAGTAAATGAAAATGACCATTAGTGTGTAGTCCAGCAATCTTGTTAGCAATCTGATATCCATCATTTAGACAAAACTATATGACATTATTCCACATGTTCAGACTTATAAAGCATTTGAATTTAAACAATTGATAACATATTTATATGATGTTTTGCAATTTTTCCTTTTAAGAATTCACTTCTTAAACCCTGTATCAAGAAAAAAAGAATTCACTTCTTAAATTCTCATTATTTCTACACACTTTTGAATTTTGGCTTAGTTAGAGGCACCCAACAAGTAGAGTGGCTATTAGACATGTAAATGAAGAGGATTCACTTCCTACTCTGGAATGAGATTAGGCAGTTATTGAAATAGCATGTTAAATAAATACTTAGTATAATGAGTCCTCTAAGAGATGGTCCAAAAATACACAGAAACAAAGATAAAATCATATTCATGTGAATATGGAGAAAGGAAATGTTATTTTCAAGTGTGCTATAATTTGTACACATTAGTATCTTTGCTGATATAATTGAGTACTGGAGGATATGCTTCTATCTTTATTCATGTTTATTCATTTATATGTACAAGTATTTGTGTCATTTATTAGAGTTTAGTTGTGAAAAAGATAATTGGCTTGATTATCTTTATAATAACGATTATCTCATTATTCAAAAACGATTTGTTTTTGCTTTATAACTTAAGCCTCATAAAAGCACTGTGATAACCTTAAGTATGATATTATGACTTATTTTCTGACAAAGCTACATATTTACTTCTGTAATAATTCAGAAGTCAATAGATAATTTATCAAATGTAGAAATTTACAGCTCTGTTATCCTTTCAGGCATAAGAATTAGAATTAGTGCATGCAGGTAATTTAGTTTATTGTAGTTGGCAATCGTTTCTGTTTAGCTATGGCTGTGTTGAATTTACATGGAGTGCCAAGTCTATACTACAGAGTTTATTTTAATTATTTCTCCAATAAGCTCCAAAGCCTTTTATTAAATCAGTACCTAGCTGAAAATACAAAATGTGTGGTGAAAAAATTTTAAAAACACACAAAATCAACAACACAAATTGACATGATAGAATATGAAACCCACCAAAAAATTAGATAGAGCTGGCAAAATACATTTGGTAGTAAAACATGACCCAAATTAATATGTGACCACTTCTATACACTTACAGTATAGGGTAGAAGAAAAGATCATTTAATAGAAATATATAGTGTATAAGCTTTTACTTAAAGGGCATGGAAATTTTTCTCTGAAAGGAGCCAAGAATGTAGGCCAGCTAGTTCCAGAAACTGGTTGACCACAAAGGCAGACATCTAGGTGGTTCTAGAAAGTAGTCAATCACAAAGTGAATAACAATGACAATGGTAAAGCCACATTCTTGAGAATAATGAGTATGCAGGATATATGTTTCCTTGGTTACCCTCTCACTCCCCCTGGTTTGTGTTTTTTTCCTTTAAATACCCCACACTTCTTGTGCTCTGAGTCAAGCTCCTCTGCCCCTGCGAGGGTTACAAGCTCGTCCCCAGTATACTGGTTTCCCCTGAATAAACCTCATGCTGTTGTATCAAGATCGGTCTCTTGTAAGTCTTTGGGTGGCCATGTTCCCCTGTGACTTGAGAGAGGGTCTCCCCTCACAGGGGTCTTTCTATAGTTAGTAGAAATATTTATGTACTTTGGTGGAGATACATTATTCCTTTATTACAATTGTTCCTGATGGTTATAGGTTAACATATAAAATGCATATGCTATTTAATTGCCCTAGTTTTGTAATATATCTACATGTCAGTAATTGAAAATATATAGTAGTGTCCTTCCAGTGTGTCTGGGTTGGTGTCCAGAGCAGACCTTGGGTGCAAGCTCCACAGCCAGTCCCACAACACACAGAGGAATCCCCACTCCCAGGTGATCTAACAATCTCAGAATCATAGGATCCCGGAATCACAGGATCACAAAGAGAGCTTGACTCTGAGGAGTTCTGACATAACCAGGATCACAGAAAGGGCAGTCTCCAGTCAGATTTAGCAAGGGCAGGTAGCACTAGAGATAACCAGATAGCAGGGGGCAAGCATAAGAAAATAAACAACAAAAACCAAGGTTACTTGGCATCATCAGAACCCAATTCTCCCACCATAGCAAGTCCTGGACACACTATTACACCCAAAAAGCAAGATTCAGATATAAAATCACTTCCCATGGTGATGATACACGACTTTAAGAAAGACATAAATAGCACCCTCAAAGAAGTACAAGAGAATACAGGTCAACAGCTAGAAGCCCTTCAAGAGGAAACACAAAAATCCCTTAAGGAACTACAGGAAAACACAATAAAACAGGTGAAGGAAAGAAGCGAAAAAATATATAGTAGTATTTTTACATTTTAACATAATGTAACCCCTAGTATTTAGTGTAAAATATGTTTCTGCATGAAATTCTTAGATGGATGTCTCATAAATATATTTGCAAAACATTAATTTCCCATTCAAAAATTTTCCCACTAACTTGCTCATTTATTTTCAGCTGCTATGTCATTCCTTTATGCTTCCTCAAGACTTGAATTTTATGCCTAGATCTAGTGCTGCATGTCTTTTAATCAGAGGACTTGAGCATAGAACATGACGCCAGGAGAATCAGCAATTCAAAATAGCAGCAACAGTAGAATATGATACTTATATTGAGTATGCACTTGCATCTACGTTGTATGACCTCTTCAAAAGTAGTTGGTGTTTTTCATTGTTCAATATCAGATAAAGTATTCATCAGACACCAAATATTTAGCACAGTTTTAAAGGTGGATTATAATTGTTAGAAAATTTTAAAACATTTAAATATAGATTATTGCCTAGAATACTTTCATACCAAACAAATATCTTCTTCATAATCAAATAAACCTCTAGAATATACAGAAATTGCCTCTAGAATTTGCCTAGATGTAAGTGTATGGATCATATGAATGTCTAGTGCCTAAACAGGTCAGTAGGCATCAGAAGAACCCTTTATAACTGGAGTTACCATGTGTGTGCTGGGAATCAAACCTCAGTACTCTGTAAGAGCAACTAGTTCTTAATTGCTGAGCTGCCTCTCCCAACTTGGAACATGTTCCATTATTGAATACCCTGTCTGTTAGTTTTACAATGATGAATTGTAACTGGTCAGGCAGTAAGGAATACACATACACAGACACAGATACATACACAGACACAGATACACACACACACACACACACACACACACACACATCTGTTTCTGGAATTTCATTCTGGGAGAAGGAAATGGCAGAATAACTTGTTTAACTTTCCTGGGTAGATTTCACACAGATCTACCAACTTGTTAGATCATGTTACCTGATAGGAATGAAGCTTAATAATGAAGGGTCAATGGTAGACTTGACCACAGTTCTTTCAGGGCTGCTTAGATGTATACATCTTTGATTCCCCATTTAAAATTTACTCTCAGATCAAGACCAATAAAGATGCACTTGGCAGATTTACTGGTGATTTCTTGATCTTCTTCCCAATGTGTCCACACAGAATAAATCTTCTTTTCCTACTTTCTACTAGTAGTTTGACTCATTTAATTGAATTATTGATCATGAGGGGCTGAACCTGGCTTGAACCCATATGTTCAATAACAATATATTCTGAATCTTTTATGATATGCTTTTCTGTAAAGGCTGTATACAAATTTAGATGTAATTTGCTTTTAAAAGTTTTTACATTGGAATGTATAGATCAGTTTATGTATGTTTAGTTGAATTAAGCAATATATCTTAAAGAAATATAAAAGATTGAAAGACAAGACTTAGGCATAGAAGGTAATGGATATACTGGTAACCTAATAAGAACTCACCAAGTCAAGTTGTTCTTTGGTTAAAGAATTGAATCCTAGAAGGAGCACTGAAGTATAAACTAAAGACTCAAAAACCTCAGCTTCCACATGATCCCATTGACCTTTACACACATAAATTGTATCATTTCTTACACTGTATTTACTGATTTATTAATCTATCTTTCTCTTCCCCTATTGTCAGTTTCCATAAGATAGAAGTTAAGTTTCATTATCTGGAGTACTTAAATCATGATTTTAAGAAATGGCTGTTGAGTGAAAATTTTTTTGTGTGTGAGATAGGGTTTCTCTGTGTAGTCCTGGCTGTCCTGGAACTCACTCTGTAGACCAGGCTGGCCTCAAACTCAGAAATCTACCTGCCTCTGCCTCCCAAGTGTTGGGATTAAAGGTGTGAGCCACCACTGCTCTGCTTGTTGAGTGGATTTTTATCACTCTACATTTCTGCTATACTGTTTTGTAGCAACTATGCAGCATTTCTTTCATATACTTTTAAATATAAAGTGATCTTGAGAAGGTAATTCAGGTTATTCCAAATGTTAAAAAATAACTGCACAAGAATCTGATGAATAATGTTTATAAATACTGAGCTTGACTAATTAGTAAATAAGCAAGTAAGCCTTGAAGAAAGAGAAGAGGCAAAACTCTGAAATTCCTTTCATTATAATATTGGCTTTGCCATAACCGATTCCATATTGATCTCAATTTTTTAAAAGATGTATTTATTTTATGTATATGAGTACACCATTGCTCTCTTCAGACATATTAGAAGAGGGTATTGGATACCATTACAGATGGTTGTGAGCCACCTTGTGGTGCTGGGAATTGAACTCAGGACCTCTGGAAGAGCAGTCAGTTCTCTTAACTGCCGAGACATCTCTCCAGCCCTGATGTTAAAATTTTATGGGTTGACTTTAAATATTTCAGCACAACAAGGTGCCATAGGATGCAGAAACTCTGATTGTTTTGTTCTGTTGTTATTTTCAAATTTATTACTTGACCAAGACATGAACAGAGAAACGAATATAAAATACTTTTATCATCATCTTAAAACTCTAGTATGCTATGGGTTACATTAAAGAAATATTTATTTTTCATGTCATTTGACATTCTGTCTCAAGTATACTAGAAGTCAAATTAAATTTCACTGGATAGTCAAAGTCATTATTGCACACAGTTTCTTGACATTATGAAGAACGTATTTTGATTCCTTTGACAAAAATAAAAAACACAATATATTTCCTAGTAAAAACTGAACTATATATTGTGCCCCTGACATTAACTTTAATGTAATAATCTACCTTTTTTAAATTACACTTTATGATATGCTTTGGTGAAGCTATAGAGTTGAGGTTTAGCTGTGAGTACAATGAGAATCTGATTGAAAGCCATCTGACATTTTTAATAAAATGTTTATGTAGTAGAACACTTTCATGACAGACATATGAGTTATACATATAAGAAAAGAATGTTCTCAAAATGGCATGCTAAATTTTAACTTAAATTCAATAACAAATATGTATAATAAATTTCTTTTGTCAATGGTTTTGTCTAAAAGACACACATACTGATCTAGAACAACAAAAAGTTAAGTCTATTCAAATGAACTGTCTTTCTTGGTAATTAATTTTTAAAATTAATCACCAAGGTAGTCACATTTAGTGAGAATTGATGGTTGTTTTAATAGGTATCTAGCCAAAGGTACATAGTGGGTCAGTACAACATGGTAATTGGAGGGGTTATATACCCTGATGAATGATGAACATGGCTTTGAATCCAGCTATCAGTTTTAGGTAGCTGTATAGCCTTGTGTAACTCTAATTATTTTCTTCCATCACAAAATGGTGAAAATTACATTATCTGTGGTTATAAAAGTGAGATTATGTGAGCAATGTATTGGGAACATGTCTGGATTAGTCAAATTTCAATAGATTGTTTGTATCCTAATTAAATCCCATGGATAATTTAAAATCAATTTTTATAATTTTGATACAGTTTGGTCACACTGAGGACTTAAAAACTCTTGAAAGAATTCAATTTTCAAATGAACTTCCATTAACATTATAGAGTACAGATAACATGAAATTAAAACTGGCTGTGGTTGTAGATAATAGAAATTGTAAACTGTGCTAAAACCTCAAGAATTATTTATATATGCCAAAGATGTAATTTGAACTTGTGAGAACAGTTCTGGCTTTAATTAGCACTTGATCAGCTTTTAAATCAGCATGTATTTCACTTTTTATTTAAAAATGAAAATGATTCATTCATCCTTTAATTGAAAGTGATAGTTGAAACAGACACAGTAACAGTAAAAATGGTAATTATGTGGCAGCTACTTTAATATTCAATGTTCTACAGCTTGGAAGGCGGGACAAAGAAGCAACAAGGATCATATCTCCCTGAAAACAGGCCAGCATCCAAGACTAGTCTTACCATTTTAGTTTCATAGCTTGCCAAAACTATTAGAAAAAAGAATGACTTTCAACATATTGCTAATGATAACCATGATAGTTATTTGTTCCTGGTACATTTAATAAGTGATTGTCATAAATATAAATAAGAGAAAGGGTTCATGAATACATTTTATCACATCACCATGGCCAAGAGGAAAATATGTGTCTTTTTTGAATAGGATTTATCTACAAATGACTGTTCCAGAGCTTCCTTAAATGTTTCACTATCATTACTTTTGAACTGCAATTCACAAAATACCAGTTTGTTGTGGAACTCACTGTATAGCATTAGATGACCTTGAATTTCTGATCTCTGCATCAACATCCCCAGTGCTGGGATGTTGTTGGCAGTCACCATTAAACACATAAACACATAAAACACCAGTTTATGTGTTGTATGGAATTGAACCCAGGATTATGTGCTTGTGAGGCAATCATTCTATCAACTGATATAGGTTTAAAATATATTTTATTTTGCAAATTGAGGAAGAAAAATATTTTCATATACAAGATAGGTAATTTATGTTTCATCATTATCAAACATCAATTTATGAACCTCATAGATTTAGATGTATATTACTGTTTAATAAACAATATTAATTCTATGTACTCTATGCTTTGTACCAAATGAATAATATGGTACAATATAAATATATTATATACATATAATAATACATAAGAATTAATTCTATGTATTCTATGTTTTGTACCATATGTTAATCAGAAGAGAACTGAAATTACTAAATTTACTACTGTATTTCCCATAATATGATTGTATGGAATTGGACCTAGGATTATGTGCTTGTGAGGCAATCATTCTATCAACTGATATAGGTTTAAAATATATTTTATTTTGCAAATTGAGGAAGAAAAATGTTTTAATACACAAGATAGGTAATTTCTATTTCATCATTATCAAACATCAATTTATGAACCTCATAGATTTAGATATATATTACTGTTTAATAAGAACATTTCATTTCCAGACAAGGTAATTCAGGTTATGCCAAAGTGTTGTTCAAAGTTAGAAATTGTTCCTCCTGGCTGCCTTCTGATCTCTACCTCATAACAGTTTATTTTATGTGCAGGCAGACTGCATGAAACATGTTGTTATATGTTCTTATTGTTTTGATTTTTTTCTCCCTTTGTAATGAAAATCTTGTTTTCTTTCCTTCTGCTCTTTTAGATAGAAACACAGAATCTATAAACTGGAAGATGACTAGCAATCATTAAATATGATCTTAAATAAATTGTGCATAAAGCTTAATTTATTCCATGCCAAGCTGTTATCATATAGCAGCAACAAGTACTGTTTTATACATGGAAGAAAGCAAAATAACAACATTCTATAAACAGAGAAGAAAGAAGAAAGAGCTATTTAACTTGTTGCTATAAGGTGTAGCACTAACTTCCCACGGGAGTTATTTTGCCGTAATATTCAACTGTCTATAGTTTGAAATTGTGACTAGATATAAGCTTGATAGTGAGGTAAGTGACTTAAATGGTATTGATTTTAATCCATTTATTTTCCACTCAATACATAAAATAAATAAATAGAGTATATATAAAATTTAATACAAAATTAAGCCTTAAAGAAGCTTTAAAGGACTCACTGTGCTATGAACTTATATAGGAAAATAGAATCTAAACTATGAGGGGAATCAAATAAGGATTCCCTGAGGAAGAAATAGCATAGAGCTAAGAATACATGCTGTAGGAATAAAAAATGTTGAAATGGGAGAGTAACTGTTCAGGCAACTTACAATCTATGACAGGACCCTGTGAAAGGAAACAACAGAAGCAGGCAAAGGATACCTAAAGTGACCATTCAGAGACAGTTATAGGGAAAAAATTGGTCAGTGACAGAGTTGTAAGGTTAGGGGCTAAATGGCTAGCAGTAAAAAAGAACTAATGATTTGAAACAACAGACTTTTTGAAGCTACATGGTAAATGTAAGTTTCCAGTAATTTTTGATAAATAATCCTCTTAAAATAACCATCATCCCTTTAAAAATCTGTGAAAAAACATTAAAGAGAATATCAATAATAAGAAAGAAGTACAATAAAGTACAAAAATTCAAGAGCTTGTGAATAACATTTAGAAATATATCCCTATTGTCTAGCTATTTTAGTCCTGAGGATATACCTAATGAAATTGAAATCAGCACACAGAAGAAATACATTCACACAGGATTATTCGCAGTTCCTAAGGTATGTAATCATCCCACAATCCCAATAATAAATGAATGGATTTTAATAAGTATGAGTATATTTAATGGCTTAATATAGGTCATGAAAAGAATGAATCCTATGATTTCCAGAACTATGAATAGAACTGGAAATCATCAAGTTAAATGAAATAAATCAGAAGCAAAGAGAAAAGTATCACATGTTCTCATTTATATGCAAAAAGATGATATTGATTTTATAATATTAGAAAGTAAAACAGTAAAAATGAAGAGAGGGTGATTAAGTTGTACAGAAGTACAGTTGTATAAGAAGTAGGACTTATAAAGTTCTGTAATATAACTATATAGCTATAGTTCATAGTAAGTATTTGAGATAGAAAAATTGCCAATTAGCTAAGTATAATTTATTATGAGTTGTATATGTGTGTTGAAATATCATACTTTAACATATAGATATTTAAAATGTGTCCATACTGTCAATTAAAAAAAAACTAGGATTGGTATAATGACTCAAAGGGTAAAGGACATGCCACCAGTTCTAATAATCAGAATTGGATCTCAGGGAATCACATGGTGTGAGAGAGAACAAACTTCCATAATTATCCTCCCCACACTTACATACAATGTGTCATGAGGGCACTCACAACTACACACACGTATAAAGTAAATAAGTAAATAAATGTTAATAAAACATGGTTAGTGATTTTAAAATCTATTTTATTTCTAGTTGAATGTGTATATATGCATATAAATATTTTTTGATTTGGGAGAGGTGATGACATGCTACATTTTTGTGAATCACTTACTTTATTCAATGACAAAATGATTGGACTATTATCATCAGTTAAAAAATATTTGAGTATTTTAATAACCAGGGACTGTTATGAAAATAGCTATAATAAGCACTCTTCTGTAGAGTAAGGAAAGCAAAGTGACTACCTATGATATGGTAGGAACAATGAATAAGATGAATAATGTGCAATTTGGGAAATGGAGTACTGAAGCATAAAAGCTATATTCTGCTTCCGGAAGGGTAAAGGCAATTTTCTTTTTTTTGACAGCATAAGTATAGTTTCTTACATTTTAATTCAATCTAAGCCAGAAGTAAGTTTAATTCAGATGTATTATACAATATATTTGAGAATAAGTCAAAGAATATGTTTTTAATAAGAAAAGTATGATTTCTGTATTTTACTATGTATATAATATTATATAGCATAATTGAAACAAACCATGTAGATCTTATAATATGTTTTAGACATTAGAGACAATAGCCAATATTATTGGTTACTCTCTAAAACCTGATGGCATGATTCTATTGATTGAGTCACAGAACATGAAATCAATTTGATATCTTTACTCGAAAGCTTCATCTTTGCTAACTAGCTTTCCTAGTACTGAAATGTGCTATGTATTCCACCAGAGAACAAAAGTAACCATTAGCTTTGTTCAGTTGAGCTCTGTGAGCTACAATGACTTGCTTAGCAAGACATACATACTTGAATAGTGCTATGAACACAGTGGGACTAACCAGTTTCTTTCTGATTTTATTTAAGTACCACAGTTCAAGATGAAACACATTACCTGGCTAAAGAGATCATAGGCCCAAAGGGAAAACCTACTATTGTTCTGCTAAGTGAACATAGTTTGAAATCACTTCTTAATGACTTATTGATATACATATACATTAATGGATCTCTCAACTCTCATCAAAGAAGCTTCTATTTGAAACAGATTTCAATTAAAACACATACCCACAACTGGTCAAAGCATAGAGAAAAAAATTGCAAAGTGCTCAGCAATAAATGAAATATTTATCTCACTCTCCCTTGTCCCAAGGTTCAGAAATTATTGCAGAAGAACAAGATAACACAATGGTGGGTAAATGTTGGCAAGAGAGTATGTGGGAGAAGTTTGGAGAGGGAGTAGATTCAAGGAATACACATTGTAAAAGAGTCTCAAAGAACTAATAAAAATAAAATAACATAACAGAACATATTATCAATAAAATGCCCAAATCTTCATAAATCAATGAGCAAGTAAAACATTTACAAATGCACTTGAAAATATGATCTTTACCTATGAGAGGGAAGTATTTAATATATAAACACATTTTTTTTTTTACCTAAGCAAGGGTGGAACTAAATCTCTGTAGTTTGGGGCATGGAAAAGAACTTCAGTAAAGCAGTGAAAAGGTACATTACCACATAAGGATGTCTGGATATGGAAAAAAAGCATAGATATTACACTTGAATGAACATGGGAAACTCCTACTTTCTCATTTCCCTTTGTGCTTTTTGTGTACAAAGGCTTAGGTATGAGATACTTTCCTTCCTTGAAGTCTCTTATCCTAATTCTGTGTCGTTCTATTTTACATATACAAATTCACTTAGATAGTTGCCTATTCTCTTCTCTTCCTCTCCAGAAATGATCCTTCATTTTATTTTCTCCTTGTTGCATTTTCTTGATAGAATTTGCTGGCTAGACAGGAAAACTTTCATTTAATTCAGGTTCCAATTTTAGTCTAGTTAGCTTTAATGTTCCTAAATTATCAACTTGAACATATAATGAACTATTATTTCAATAAACACTTGGTTGAGAATTAAAAGTCAACCTAATATGGTGAGAACCTTCCAATACCTATTTGTTCAATATGTTTGAGATTTCAGAAAATTATACAAGTGTGAGGCAGTGGGCAGTTCTGACAGCCAGAGTCCAGTAGAGTGGCCACCTTGGAACCCCGGAGATCCACTGAGCAATGTAAATTTGTTCACAAGGGATGGTAGGAGTTTGGTGATAGATCCTTAGACCAATGGTTCAGATTTCAGGCCAGAAACCTCACAGCTGCCCCTGCAGGAGATGTGTGCTCTATCAAGCAGACAATGCCTCAAGCTCCTAGCATTCTAGCTGGACCTTACACACAGTCATCTGACCACAGCCAGGCATGTCATACCCCATACAATAAAAGAGGTGGTTTGCCCCCTCCTTACTCTTTTACTTTTCTCCCCTCTTACTCTTGCACTCTTGCTCTTCCTCTTCCTCTCACTCTCCTGCTCTTGCTCTCTCTCTTCTCTCTGCTCTTTGTTCTCTTCTCTTGCTTTCCTCCCCTTCGTTTCTCTCTCACCTTCCTCTCCTTTCCCTCTCTCTACTCAACCAGCATATCCTATCCTTCTTACAATAAAATAACTCATTTATACATTGCCTCCTTTTTAATTAAGACTCCCTGCAGCAAACAGGCCAGCCCCAGGAAAGAAAGAGACCCTGGCCCCAGGAGCAGGGCCCCTCCCTCCAGGGAGAGAGAGAGAGAGCCACAGGCAGGCCACCAGCCCAGGCCCCCTGCTTTGGAACAACATACAAGTATAAGTTAAATCGCAGAATTCTCAGATCCTATCGCCTGTCTTTCATGTTACATCCTTGCTTTAGGGGTGAACCTGTTTACAGAAAAATATAAAGCAATAAATTAGGTGCTGTACTGTACTTTGTAACATTGTCTGTTTTTAGTTACTTTGCAACATTGAATTCTTGTTCCATGGTAAGAGTGGTTATTTCTTAAGTTATCTTCAGATAAATAAAGCAATAATTCCATACTTAGTGAAACAGAGTATTAAATCATTACTAATTTTTAATTTATAGACTTCTGGTTGTGTTTTAACAACCTAATTTATATAACATGTAATTTTGGGAGAGAGGTTTCAAGATTGAAACAAAAGAAACATGCCTAAAAATTGATGTCTAACAACTGGGTTGAGGGCAAAATCTTGCTTGTCTCAGGAGAGGGAGGGGGTGGAGAATGGGAGAGGAAAAGTAAAAACTGTTTTAATTTTCTTGTCTTTTTTTAAATTTTTTCAATTTTTTTTTCAATTTTTTAAAAATTTTATTTCATTCTCTTTTTTACACTCCAGAATTTATACCCATCTTGGTTCACCCTCTGACTGTTCCCCATTCCATACCTCCTCCCTACCCCCTATCTCCACAAGGATGTCCCCACTTACCCTCCACCCCAACCCCACCAGACCTCCCTACTCCCTGGGGCTTCCAGTCTCTTGAGTGTTAGGTGCATCTTCTCTGACTGAACACAGACGCCGAAGTCCTCTGCTGTATATGTGTTGGGGCCTCATATCAGCTGGTTTATGCAGTCAGGTTGGTGGTCAAGTGTCTGAGACATCTCGGGAGTCCAGGTTAATGTAGAAGAAGTTTTAACTCTTTCCAGGAGTACAGGTGATACATACATAGCCCATTTGTTAAAGAGTTCTTGTTATACACACTTCTCATCAAGGCATAGTAAGAAATCCTTATTTGGGCTACAGTGCAGATTTTATGAAAAGTTAAGAAAGTTAACACACTCAATATATGTGTATTTTTGATAATGGAAGCTAAAAGAATTTAAGCAATGGGGTTTTTTCTCATTAGTTCAAACACAATGAGTCCTATGAAACTCTAGTCTAATGTCAAATGAAATCTCACAGTATGCTAACAGAAGTGTTCATAAGACTAGTTTACTTAATCTGAAGACAGAAAATGAAAGAATCACTGTAGCATATGAAAACAGGTGTAAAGGGAGTAATTAACATAGACTGTGTATATTAGTAATGCACTGCAAACCAGGGAGTTTTCCATAGTAAGCTGTATTGCACTGAACACAAGGTGGCAAGGAAAAATGACCATTTGTGCATCATTAACATTTACAAACACAGTTCATTAGAAATATTCAAATGAGTTAACAGCAGATTAAGATATGGAAATCTATTCAGCTGAACTTTTAAAGTGCTTGCTTACACAATCTTTGGTAATATGAAATGTGGATAAAACTATGTCTAACTGATAAATATAGTCATAGTAAGATTTTTAAAAGGATTTCCTATAGATGTTCACATAGCTATTGTCACTAAAATATATTGCAAATGTATAATCAGACTTCAACTATAGATAATTGTGTATAGTAAATGATAAATAGCTATACTATTAAAACTATATTCAGAAGCTGAGCTATGGTTAAATGGCATGCTTTAGAATTCTGAAAGTGGAATATTCAAACCAAATGTCTAAAGTACCCAAAGTGCTTGTTTAAAATACAGGCTGGAAGCATGGTTTCATGCTTATTAAATTAGAGCCCATGAGTCTACAGTCTCAGACACTACCCAAGATAACCTTTAAATTCACTCAAGATTGAGAGCTAAAATAATGTCAGAGCATTGCTGCTCCTTCCTAGAAATTTCCCATCTCTAAAAGAATTATACCAAGGTTATTTCAGAAAATTCATGCTATGGTAACTGAGGGAGTGAAGTGACAAAAATTCACAATAATTTGGGGAAAAGAACTCCAGCAAAATATACCAAATTTTTGATAAAAAAATTAACAGTACTCAACTTTTGGATCTGTTAAAATTTATACAGAAGAAAAGATTTATCACATAATAAATATTAATACAGGGATTTTATATAGGGTATTAATACTTCTGGTTTAAAATTCTGGTTTGTAATTCAGTACAATATAGCTTTGTTCAAAATGTTGAATATTCTATAATTCAATTACTTGTAACATCCTTATAGGGATAAAATATATTTATATATGAATATATATGGTCCTTATAATGGAGCTTATAGGAACTATTATATATTACATATGACTAATATGTATAAACAGTTTATAATTGTTATTAGAAAAGTTGGTAGACAGTGATTAAATCATATTGTGAACTAATAGTTAGGCCCCGCATGAAAAACGAGATCTCATATATATAATTGTTTTATTTTTAACAACCAATGAGACATTCTTTATAATAAGAGCACGATACTGTATTTAAAACTGAAATAGAATTACTTTTATTCTGCTTGACAAATGAAGTGTCATTAGAGTGAATTCACATTGTACTTATCTGTTAAAGCTGGAATTATATTTTATATTTGGAAAGCACTTGGAAATTCTCCAATACAAGTTTTCCAAGAGTTATTTAATAAATATTTATTCATCATATAAAAGTGAAGAAATCATGACATATATGCATAACCATTATAGTAAGGAAGATGGAAGTCAATCTGAGTTAAATTCCCAAATGAATCTTTCATGTTAATATGTAAAATATAAAACTGCTTCAGACATACTAGAACAGGAGTTCTCTATCCCAGTGTAGAGTCAGAACACTGTCATAAGTTTTCTTTAATTATCATATTCTTCTTTATCATCAAATGAATATGTATGTACCTGAATCTATATTGTCACAGACAACTGATACATTTTAGTTTCTATCATATCCAAAATAAACAAATTCTCTCACTGTAGTTTTTAAAGATTATGAATTTGTCAAACTATCAGTATGTTCCTTAGAGGATTCATCTAAGCCCACTAAAATCATTGGCTTTCCTTAAGTCACTTTTAAAAGACAAGTATAGTTAAGGTATTCTTCAAAAGTTATGTATATTACAGTACATTTTTCTTCTTATATTCATAATGTCATAATGCTTTCATCAAGTAATAAGTATGGCAATTTATTTAACAAACATAATCAATGTAGGCACACATATTTAAAACAATTGTTTGATTTCTCTTTATAAATTACTTCTTATGTCAGAATAAATATACTATATGAGAAATGTATTGAAGAATAGAAAAGCATGTAGAGTACTGGAAGAAGATTGTGAAGGGTGAGCTAATCAACTCCTTGCTCTCCCCCCATAATATATATATATATATATTATATATATATATATATATGTGCATATGTATATATAAATCACATCATATCTTCTTGACTTATTTTCTATTTTAAACTCTTTTTTTCAAGGATGGTCAAGAAAATGTATAGTAAGAAAAGAGTTTAGAACTAAGATATTGACCTTAATGAGAAATATGAGCTTAAAAATGAAAACGTTTAGAGAAGGGGAAAATTTTGAAGATACATATTTAAAAGACAAATATATTTTTGTGTTTGTACAAGTTAATAGTAACTGTATTCTGATCATGAATACAGTGAGTCTGCTCTCATACATCTATATATTTCATTATCTAAGTTTTAAGAAACTAAAACTTATGCAGTTGTTCTTAGAGGAAAAGGACAGAAGTTAATGCAAATACTTCTACCTGCTGATCTTTAGCTCATGTATTCAATGTACCTTTTACCTGATAATAACTTTATGTTGTCTCAAGATGAACTGGGCACACTTGTCACAAACAAAGGAGCCTCATTTATTGGGTTTCTATTTAGATAGATCACAAAAATATTACTTACTTTTCTACATGATGATGTAATACTATTTATTGTAAGCCACCAATAATTGGTGAATGTAAACAAGATTAAGCCTTACACTGGAAATGGCATGATTTTCAATGGAACCAAATGCCAAAGAGCAGCTATACAAAAAACATTTTTAAAAAATGTAAATGAACAAAAGATAACAATCGAGAGGCAGGGCAAGTTACACATCAGAAATCTAAATCCAGTATTTCCAGACATTTGAGAGTGAGAGGAAAGAGTATAATGAGAGTACATGTGTGTAAAAATATTCAGTATGTTTTCCCTTTCCTCCAATGGAGATAAGCGAGCTACAAATGCCAAAACTTGCAAAAATAACAGCAGATTCACACTACAGCAATTATTTTTTTAAGGGTGCTGCTAACCTAGGGTTCCTTGAAAATAGCACATTTGTTGTAAATAATCTTAAATATAATTTTAAACTACTGTTCCAAAGATAAATCATTACTTTTGTTTTAATACTGAGGACAAATAGGCTTTAGTTTCAAACTCCAAGTGTATCCTTACTTAATGAAAAATACATATGTTGCTAAAAATGTTAGGTAGAGGTTGCCATTTCAGTAGGTAATATTCAGCCCAAGTCAGGTAAAGAAACAGTATCAATTTACTTTATAAATACTTTGAAAATGGAAAATCAAGTTAGGTGAGAAAAAGCAAAAAAGAGAGAAAGCAAGGAAGAGAGAAAGAAAGAAAGTGAGAAAGAAAGAAAGAAAGAAAGAAAGAAAGAAAGAAAGAAAGAAAGAAAGGAAGGAAGAAA